>NW_024726477.1:0-12902 GCF_018991925.1 Homarus americanus
TAGCTCTACCTTCCTCACCACTGTAGCTCTACCTTCCTCACCACTGTAGCTCTACCTTCCTCACCACTGTAGCTCTACCTTCCTCACCACTGTAGCTCTACCTTCCTTACCACTGTAGCTCTACCTTCCTCATCACTGTAGCTCTACCTTCCTCATCACTGTAGCTCTACCTTCCTCATCACTGTAGCTCTACCTTCCTCATCACTGTAGCTCTACCTTCCTCATCACTGTAGCTCTACCTTCCTCATCACTGTAGCTCTACCTTCCTCATCACTGTAGCTCTACCTTCCTCATCACTGTAGCTCTACCTTCCTCATCCTGTAGCTCTACCTTCCTTACCACTGTAGCTCTACTTTCCTCATCACTCTAGCTCTACCTTCCTCACTGCCTGGCTCTACCTTCCTCATCACTGTAGCTCTACCTTCCTCATCACTGTGGCTCTACAGTACCTTCCTCACCACTGTAGCTCTACCTTCCTCACCACTGTAGCTCTACCTTCCTCACCACTGTAGCTCTACCTTCCTCACCACTGTACTTCTACCTTCATCACCACTGTAGCTCTACCTTCCTCATCACTGTGGCTCTACCTTCCTCACCACTGTAGCTCTACCTTCCTCACCACTGTACTTCTACCTTCATCACCACTGTAGCTCTACCTTCCTCATCACTGTAGCTCTACCTTTCTCACCACTGTAGCTCTACTTATTCTCATCACTGTAGCTCTACCTTCCTCATCACTGTAGCTCTACCTTCCTCATCACTGTAGCTCTACCTTCCTCATCACTGTAGCTCTACCTTCCTCATCACTGTAGCTCTACCTTCCTCATCACTGTAGCTCTACCTTCCTTACCACTCTAGCTCTACCTTCCTCATCACTCTAGCTCTACCTTCCTCACCACTGTAGCTCTACCTTCCTCATCACTCTAGCTCTACCTTCCTCACCACTGTAGCTCTACCTTCCTCATCACTGTAGCTCTACCTTCCTCATCACTGTAGCTCTACCTTCCTCACCACTGTAGCTCTACCTTCCTCACCACACTGCTAACACATCCCAACACTATTATCGTCTCCTTGTTCTTTATTGATGATGTTTACACAATGTCTGTACTGTCCTTATTTTCCATCCTCAATTTTATGTTCCTTCTTCCTTTTTCTTTTCTCACACTTATGTTCATTTTCCTTATTTATTTACTTCTTCACTGCACTAATTAGTAGTAAGTGTCTGAAATTCTCCCTCTCAATTTTTTTCTCAAGCTTCTTTCTTCTCCTTTATCGTAAGCTGTGTTTAATAATTCCATCACACTGTCTTTACTCTCCTCTTGGTTATATGGACTGATGAGATATACTGTATATGTAGCCTCGTGTTTCCTAGCTGGATTCGGTAAAATGCTACTCCGACCACATAGTTGGCCTGGGCAATCCCCAATGGAGGTTTACGGCGCTTAACAAGCACGATGAACAGGCTTTGTGTGGAATATAACAAAGTCTAGAAATGCTTTTGTTGTCCTTGTGACGCAGTGGTAGCGATCCTCGTTCACGCGCAGAGATCCGGGGTTCGATTCACGACTAGTGAGTTATTGTTTATTAATAACAATGGTAATGATAGTAATAATTAAAATAGTACCAAAGTGTATTATTAATCCAAGTCCAGGGGTGTGTTAAGCAGGATAAAACAACAGATCGCTCACCTCGCGGACATTACTGTACCTGTATTGTATAACTTTCCTCTTGTATTAATTATTATTCTGTAGTCAATTTTCCGTAATGACGATGTGTTCCCCCACGGAGACCCCACCCGACAGCCAACTTAAGTATTTGTCGTATTTCTGAGTTGGTTATAAAGGTGAATATATCTAATTTTTTCACTAATGCTCTTGTTGATGGATGGTGTTGTGGAGGCAGAGTTTCTCGGTCTTTCCCTGTTTGTCTGTGTGTTTTTGGTATGTACAAACTGGATAATTTCGTAATTAAGAAGATTTATAACCAGGTGAGAAGGTTGGGTCATCTTACCCTCTGACCTCACTACCGACTGCTGCGTTGCTTTTTAAAGATTAGTGGGGTCATTATCTAATACCTGACCATTGTGGATTTGATCTCATCCTCCTCTGTATATACAGTATATACACCTTGTTATGTACTTCTCTTTAGTCTGTACTCGCCCCTGAAGATGTGAATTGCACGAAAACGCTTGGGAACTTCGTGTTTTCTTTTTCCTTGTGGTTATCAGCATATACCTGGATCACGCGCACCTACAGTGATTTACTTATATATATATATATATTTCATGTAAATCCACAATGAAAACGTGGATAAGATAAATCTTGATAAAATCACACGGGAAAATGGAAACAACGGAGTACCTTAGCTTTCGTCTTTATTCAAGACATCTTCAGAGGCAACTGGATTACATGGATGTTGTTGTTGTTGAGATTGTCGGACCGTAGTCCGACACGGGCCTTTGCCTATAGGCGGCCCGTTTGGTGGTTCCGGCTGGAGCTCCAGGAGCAGCCAGACCGGATTGGGATTGGAGGTGGTCCCACCTGCAGATTGGAAGGATACTGCAGGTTGCAAGTGTGAGCGGACCCCCGATCAGTGGACGCTTACCACCAACCCCCACTCTTGGACGTGGTCAGTTTCGGAGTGGCGCGCCCCCCGAACTGGGGTCAGCACTTGCTGGGAGAGGATACTTTCTAAGCTATCTGGATGGTGGGTATCGTGTGATGACCCGGAGTAGGTGGTGAATGTGGTCTGTTTGGGCCTTTCGGGTTAGAGTGGCCGCTGGTGTTGTGTGTGTTTCTTGGGAGATTTGAGTTCTGTTTCGGAGGCTTTGTGTGACCTCGCAGTCGAGGAGATAGTGTTCAAGTGGGTTGGCTGCTGGCTCCTGACAGTAGGTGCATTACATGACGTCATTTCCGATCATCTGCCAGGAGCACTTGTACCCTAGTCGTAGTCGATGAAGGCTGACTTGGGTTTGTCTTGGAGTTTTCTTGTCAGCGAAAGGTGGTTCCCCTTTTGTAGCCGCCAGGTACCATTTGGCTGATTGGGAACCAGCGTTGAATGCGTGAAGGAAGCTCTTTTTGATGTGGAGCTTGCTAGTCTTTCTGAGGTGATTCTTGATCTGTTGCACGCTTGCTGGAACTTGGATGTGTACGCTACTAGAACGCGTAGCTGCCTTGGCTGCTTCGTCTGCCACGTCGTTTCCTCCGATCCCTACATGACTGGGAATCCAGTGTAAGACGACTGGGCGGTTTTGGCTTTGGAATTCCTGTAGCTGTGCGAGGATCGAGGTAATGATGTGGACGTTGTCTCTTGGTTGACTGTGTTGCAGCGTCTGCATGGCTGATTTCGAGTCCGTGTGAATTATGATGGACTTGTTGTGTTGTGTTGCAGCGTGTTGTAGGGCCTTTGAGATTGCTACCAGCTCTGTTTGTAGGGTGGAGCAGTCATTGGAAAGTCTCCATCGGAGGGTCTGACCTTGGGTGTAGAAGGCCGCTCCGGATCTATGATGTTTTGGGTCCACCGAGCCGTCTGTGAAGTATGATGCTGCATCAGCCGGTGTCTCGGTGGCTATGGCTTCGAGAGTTATTTTTTTGAGGTCCTCCTTCTGGAGGTTGGCTTTACTATCGCCTAGGTCGGTAATTTTGAATGTGGCTGGTGGAGGGCTCCATGGTGGAGGAACAACGTAACCATTGTCTCGTGTGTCTTGGTTGTTCTTGACGAGTGTTTCTGCTTGCAGGTGTCGGATGACCTCGCTTGCCTCGTGCGACCAGGTGGCCCCTCGCACTCTGTGGTCGAGGTGGAGGGAGGCACTGATTCGAATTTTGGCAGCTGTGGGCTTATCTGATCTACAGATTTTGGCGAGGAGACCGGCTGTCACCTGCTTGACTCGTACTGCCAGGGGTGGTAGTTCGGTTTCCATTTGCAAAATGCAAATTCTGGTCCACATGGGTGCTCCGAGCATGGTCCTGAGAGCATTATTTTGGATGACTTCTAGCTTGGCTATTTGGTCTTCTCTCAGTCCAATGAGTGCTGGAGCACTGTAATCTACCAGCGATCTGATGGCGGCCGTGTAGTAGGCTTTGAGCACATGAAGGTTTGCTGCTGCGGTTGTGCTGGTGAGCGACCTCATTATATTGTGTCTGCTCTTCATCCTGTGCCTGAGATACTCGAGTTGCGGCTTGAAGGTGAGTTTCTGGTCAAACCAGATTCCAAGACACTGGTGGGTGTTGGTCCAGACTACCGGCGTGTTTTGTATGGAGAGCGTCTTGTCTGGTGTGTCTGTGCAGATGGCCATCGCTTTCGACTTGACTGGATTTATCTTGAGTCCAAGTCTGTTGCACTCCTCTTCTATAAGTTGGAGTGCGTGTTGCGTGTTGGCTAGTCTGTTTGATCCTCTTACTATGAGCTGTAAGTCGTCTGCATAGCATAGGAGCTTGGCTGTTTGTCTGAAAGGAAGTTTGACTAGATTTTCCATCAGGACATTGAACAGCATTGGACTGAGGATGCCTCCTTGTGGGGTTCCGTTTTCATGGACCCTGTAGCTTGAGGTTGCTTCCTGAAAGCGTACTCGTGCTTCTCTCTGTGTGAGGTAGTTCTGGATCCACCCCAGCAACCTTCCTTTGACTCCTTTTTCAGCGAGCGTCGTTATAATGGCCAGTGAATTTGCTAGTTCGAAGGCCTTCTCCAGGTCGAGGAAGACCACCAGAGCTGGTTTGTAGTCCACTGTGCTGAGTATCTCGGCGATATTGTTGCCTGTGCCGGTGTTCTCGGTGTAAGCAAAGATGTGAGGGTGTGGGCTGCCTACTTTCCACTTGAGTCGGTTGAGAGCCATTCTTTCTCCCGTCTTCGCTATGCAGCTGAGAAGGGAGATGGGCCTCGGTTTGTCTGGTTCTCTGGGCTTCGGAATGGGCTGTATATCTGCCTTCTTCCATTCCGGTGGGAGTCTTTGTGCTGTCCACGAAGCATTGATGGCTTGTAGCAGAGCCTCGTGTCCGGCTGTACCGGCATGAGAAAGCATGGAGTAGGTTATCCTGTCGGCCCCTGGTGTTGTGTCCTTGCTTCATTTTAGCGACTTCTGGAGTTCTGGTTGAAAGGTCTGTCGGTGTCATCTTCACTGTTGCAGGCCTCTTCGATCATCTGCAGTCTGACCTGTCGCAGACGCCGTTGTGTCTCCTCCGCCTGTCTCGGGAGGTTTTTTGTTGCTGCTCGGTCAGAGAACAGTTTTGCAAGTCTCTCGGCTTCCTCTTCTGGGTTGGGATGGGTTGGTGGTGGTGGTGTTGCCTTCCCAGATGCCCTTCGGATCTGGGCCCACATCTTGCCAAGGGAGGTGTGCTCGTTCAGTTCGGAGCACCACTTGAGCCAGCTTACGTTTTTTATTTCTTCCTTCTCTTCCCTGGTATCCTTAACTATGACTTGCAGGAGATGCCTGTTTGTTTCCGTGGGATGTCTCCTGTAGTTTCTTCGGGCCATGTTCACTCTGTGGTTGAGTTCTTTCACCCTGGGACAGTAGTACCAGTAATCATTGTGCTGTCTTGATGTGGGTTTTGAATTGGGATAGCCTCTTCTGCCGCTTGGTGAAACGCCTCGACCATTTGTTGGTGGAGGGTTGTCTCGTCCACGGGTGCTGCGCCGGCCGGCTGTGATTTTTCGCGCCACTTAGCCAGGTGTTTCTTAAAGAGTCCCCAGTCTGCCTTTTGAGTATTGTATCTCCATCTTGGGGGGGGTTGGAGTGGGGAGTTTGTTCACCTTCAGCGTTGTTAGGGTGGCGAAGTGGTCGCTGGTCAGCGTGGGGTGTAGCTGCCAGGAGGCCGAAGGCTGTAGTGCGCTGGAGACGAAGGTTAGATCTAGCCTTCCTCCCCTAGTGTGGGTGGGCTCTCCGGTGTTCAGGAGGCAGATCTCGGGTGTATCTTGAAAGGTGGTGTATAGGTGTAGGCCGTCTTCATTTGTGGGGCTTACCGAGCTTAGGAAGGGATGATGTGCGTTGAAATCCCCTCCTATGAGTGTGGCGTGGTCAGCGGCCGAAGCAAATAATTGAGTCACCTCCAGTGAGTCCCTTGGGTTCTTGTAGATGTTGTGAACAGTTAATTCCCGTTCTTGGAGGGTTACTTTGACAGCCTGTGTCTCGATGTTTTCCCCACATGGAAATTGCTGCATGACCTCGGAGGAGGGTATGCTTGACTTGACCAGGATCATACATCCTCTTGTTGACGCCTGCGTGAAATGCCTCCTGTATGTCTTGTAACCACTGAATTTGAAACAGTGGTGTTCTTGTAGAAGTGTTTCTTGTAGCAGTATGATGTCAAGCTTGCCCTTGGCTGCTGCTTCTTGTAGGAGGTGTTTCTTGTTTTTGATGCCCTGAGCATTCCATGTTAGGATGTTCCGGGTGCTGATGTTTTCCACCACTGTTTCATCGGGGACTTCTGGTGGTCCTCGATGGAGATGTCCAAGTTCGATTCCAACTGGATCAGGTTCATATCTTCGTGTTCTGTGGTTTTTGCCTTCTGGGCCGTGGTTCGGTTCAGGGGAGTTGAAAAGACCAATTTCTTTCTGGGAGCTGTCGGTATCTTGGGTTCTCTGGTGGCCTTCTTCGGTGTAGAGTGTACCTCGGCTGTCACTCGTGTGAGGACCGGCGTGGCTTCCTCCACTGAGGTGGCTGGAGCTGTGGCGACTTGCCCGAGGACGCTCCCCATGAGTATTTGGAGCTGTGTGGGTTGAATCTTGTGGCCCAGTAGTCCGGCTAGGCCCTCCGCGAAGGTTGTCAGTACCTTGGCTAGGTCTGATACGTGTATCATTCCTTCTGGTGCTTTGGTGTGTGCTTCTTTTGTCTTTTTCGTGGTTGTCGTTGTCTGCTGCTTGGGTGGCTGAGGTGTGGCCGTAGTGAGGCCAGGAAACTGGGCTGCACTTTGGGTGTTGACCGGTGTAAGGGCAGAAACGATCCTCCGGCTAGTTACCGCTGCTAACTCGCTCGTTTGCTGGTGCATACGACACTTGGGGTGGTTGGACGGAGGTGATAACGGCAGCGACTATCTCCGCCACGAGCAGATTCAACCCAGCCGCCATACCGTCAGTATCTAGCTACCCTGCTGTCCCTCAAATTCTGGCTGTGATCTCATCATAGGTCCTGGACTCGTGGGCTGTGTTCCCAGACCTTCACCTATCAACTGCCAACTCTCTGGTCATCTACCACTACCGCATACCACGACCATCAGTTCATCACATTCCGTCGGTGCCCCGGTGTTCTCCTGCCTTTTCAAGACGTTGCTGAGTGTGGAGCGAAGTGGACGCTTCCCTGCCCTGAGTGTGCATCACCGCGTTCCAGAACCTTCCCCCAGGGCCACTGCCGTAGGAAATATTTGTTCATTGTTTGATTCCATTAATTGCTGACTCCCCTTTATTGTTCGATTCTATCAATTGTTGACTCCATTTAATTGTTTGATTCCATTAATTGCTGACTCCCCTTTATTGTTCGATTCTATTATTTGTTTGATTCCTTTAAGTGTTTGCTTCCTTTAATTGTTTGACTCCCGTAATTATTTGATGTTTGTTGAGTGGTGTCAGAGTTTTGTTATATTTTTATAGTAAAGAGATGCCAATCTCTAACGGTTGTTTGTTATTCCTCGGAAAACCATGGTCCTTGACTTTCCTATATTAAGATCCTGATTAGCCTGGTAAGGGATTTCTATCCCTAAGTCCCAGGCCTTTACAACCGGCTGAGGAGGTTGGCTTTGTTGTCTTGGCCTTTGGGTTCCCCACACGAAGGTACTTGGTGGGGCTGGTGTGCAGGCGGTGGGGGCCGGTCTTGCAGCTGGCCGGTTTGCCTGGACCCTCCTTGTCCTCTCGGAGCATCCAGGGTTCCAGGCGGGGTGTTTGCCCCCGCAGTTGGCACACTTGGGGGCAATTTTTTCTCCATTTTTCAGCTTGGTGAGGTAGGAGTGTGTGCCGTGCTTCTGTGCGCAGACTGCGCAGATTTCCTTGTACGTGCACCTTGTCTGATGGTGCCCGTATTTCTGGCATCTGAATCACCGCAGGGGCTCTGGGACGAAGGGCCTCACTTCGTAGATCCCCCAGGTTTTGAGGTCTATGGTGCTGGGGGGTGAACCGTAGTGCGTTATGAGCACTTGTTTTGTGGAGGCCGTCTTGTCGGACAGGGGAGAGCATCTCTCGGCTTTTAAGATCTTCGGGTGGTTCTCCAGGGGTTCGAGAGGTAGTTCCTTTGGGTACCGGAGGACTACCGACTTCATCAGTTTCTGGGCGGGGTCTAGCTTAGTTGATGCAACGGTGGTGGTGTTTTGCAGGTAAGTGTCGAGGGTGGTGGCGGAATCCTTGTCTTTGGGGTGAATAATCATCTCCCCCTTTAGGTTGGGCCGCACTGAGAACTTGGCCGTTGGATTTTGCTTTTCTATCTCTTGTGATGGCGGCATATGTCGTTTTGGTGTCCGTTTTCGTGATCCGGAATTTTGGCAGTGTCGTTGGAGGTGAGCTGGCGGTGGTGATGGGTGCCTTTTGGGCTGCTTGAAGGCATTCGTTTCCCGAAGAAGCACGTCGTCGTTTTTTATTTTCTACCTTCGTCCAGTTGTCGTCCTCAGTGGCGGTAGCAGTGGTGGTGGAGTTGTTGGAGGTGGTGGCAGTGTTCTTGCTTTTCAGGGCTTCATTGAAGGCGCGTAACTGGTCCGCTTTCTCTGTGCGGAGCCTGTCGTAGTTCGGGTCGTCAGGTTGGCGGTTCAGGCGGGGATCGCGGTTAGGAGGGCGTACGCGCTCCATAACCGTTTTTTTTTTATCCTACCTATTCCGGTTGAGTAAGTAGCAGAGGAATTTCAGCACTCCCCACTGGCTGGTGGTCGGAGAGTGGTTCCTGAGCTTCTCTCCCGAAGCCCCGTTGGGGTAGCCTACTTCCTAGTGTATGTGACTGCTCACTTATAGACGTGAGCTAAGTGTGCCTATTTGGGAAGGATAAGGATTGCTACCCTCTTTCCAGGTGGACCTGCACGATCACGGTTTTCTTGGAAAGACTCGGCTGGGATGGGTTTTGCTCCAACCCCCTTTCGTGTTCACAATCTCCTGGGAGGGAGGTGAACAGTTACAGGGGGGACCGCAGGACGAATACACTTTTTGAGGGTGCAGGTCCCTAGTCCAGAGCGAAAAAGGAAAAATAGCAGTAGAAGGAAAAGGGCTCAAACCACGTCGGGAATATCGCGCTATAACTGCTCTCCAGCTGGAGTGTGGGTCACTCACACCACCAGTGGGGAGGGCAAGCTAATGATCGATAAAGCGAAAAACGCTCGTGAGTTGTTGTTGACGATGTCAGTGGTGGATGGTCCGGTCCGGGAAGATGGCCAAACAATGGCACAAGAGAGAGGGCGGTCTTCACAGTTTCGGGTCCTGCAGGAGGTTTTGTTGAGAGGTCTTCTTAGTTCAGGAGCGATGTGTGAAGTGTGATTACGATACGATACGAAGTCTTTAGTTAAGAGGTGAAAGAAGATTATTAGGGGTTGAAGGAAAAGTGGTGAAACTGAAATACAGTAGGAGTAGAAAGAATCTGGGCTCAACCAGATCGCTTCATCTTTCTTATTGGTGTTTTGTCTTTGTTCTGCTCCCTTGGATCGTCAGACCTTTGTATTAATATTGGTTTATTTATATAATGCTGCTTATTATTATTATTTGTTATTGTTGGAGATAGCGAGCCCGCCCAGGTCCTTTTGTAACTGGGAGGGTAGTCACATTTTTATTTATTTATTTATTTATTTATTTTTTTTTTTGAGGTGTTAGTTAAGTGTTAGTTGTGTTAGTCTAAAGGTACACTGTATGGAGAGGCCTGCCAGGTTCTTAGTGGAGCTGGTTGGTCACTCTCATCTTTATTCCTCTAGTAATGTTTTATGTAGAAATGTGTATATTGAGGCAGGAGGTGGTTCAATTACTTCTTCCTGGCTGATATAGCTGGGAGGGTAATCACATTATTATTATTAATATTACTAATATATATATATATTTTCTTTCTTTTTTTCTTTTTTTTTATGGAGTTAGTGAGCCCGCCCAGGTCCTTGTGTAGCTGGGAGGGTAGTCACATTTTTTTTTTTTTTTTTTTTTTTTTTTTTTTTTTTTTTTTTTTTTTTTTTTTTTTTTTGCTAAGATGTTAGTTCAATGTTAAATGTTAAATATTAGTTATGTTAGTCTAAAGGTACACTGTATGGAGAGGCCTGCCAGGTTCTTGTGGAGCTGGTAGGTCACTCTCATCTTTTATTCTCTCTATTAATGTTTTATATGTATATTGGGGCAGGAGATGGTTCAATTACTTTCTTCCTGACTGATTTAAACCAACTGTGTTCTTGGAATTCTTCGTTGTCTATATTATTTATCCAGTTTTGATATGTTTCTGTGTTAAGTTCAGTCACTTTTTTCCAAATATTTACAGCTTTGTTGTGTATATCTACATTGATTGCTAAGAGGTTTGCTCTCTTGTGTAGCTGTTCATTATTGATGTGGTCTGTATATTTTATGTTATATATAAATCTGAGGGCTATATTTTGTACTATTTGTAACCTTTTAATGCACGTTTTACTAAGGGTGTTCAATGGGATGGGTGGGTAGTCCATAATTGATTTGACGGGGGCAATATAAATCTTTCTTTTGTTATTAATGCTAAGGTTCTTAAAGCGTTTTATTTTTGATAATCTTATTCTTGCCTGTCGTTCTTTATCTTTTAAGTATGTTATATATCCTCTTTTTGTTAGTTTTAATCCAAGCATCCTGCCTTCAGTGTTGTATGGGTATAGTTCCTGGTCGACTATTACTGGACTTGTTTTAATCTTGGCTATTGGTATTATCTTGAATTTGTTCTTATTTGTCCTGATTTTCCATTTTTTCTCAAAATCATTTATGTTTTTTATCGCTCTTACCGTGTAGAGTGCCATAAATTGAGTTGATTTTCCTGGGTATGATACTATTTGAGTAATATCATCAGCAAACATTACATATTCGCTAAAGGGGGTAGGTTGAGGTGTGTCTGAAGTATATATTGTATATAGTGTTGGAGAAAGGCATCTTCCTTGAGGTACTCCACTCTCAAGATTAAACATAGTTCCCATAAAGTTTCCAATTTGAATTTGTGCTCTCCTATCATCTAAATAGTTACACAATATTCTTAGCAAGTATTCGTTAAGTCCCAGTTTTAATATTTTATATTTCAAGCCCAAATGCCAAACTTTATCAAAAGCCTTAGAAACATCCCTTAAAATTATATTGATCTGGTTACCCTTGCTTTTTTCTATTGCAATTATTTCCGTTATTGTAGCTATTGCAGTTAGGGTATTTCTATTGGGCATAAATCCATGTTGTCTGTTGTTAGTTTTCCCATGTTGTGTTAAAAAGGCTATAAGTCTTGAATTTAATATTTTTTTCCAATAGTTTCCCGGTAATTTCTAATAAAGATATTGGCCTGTAGTTTAATATTTCCTTATTGTCCTTACCCTCCTTAGGAATACATATCATTTTAGCATATTTTAGTTTGTCTGGAAAGTAACCAGTTATTAAGCATGCGTTATAAATGTTTAATAGTGTATTGAAAATGTTTTCAGGTAGATTCATGATCATATTCCGTGTAATACCTGTGAGCCCAGGGGCTTTTTCCTTAAATTTCCTCAGACAGTGCATCATTTCTCCGATGGTTATTATTTGATTATTAGGTAATAAGTTATAGTCTATATATTGCCTTGGGGTGATTCTATGTATGTGTCTTCCCATTTCGTCTTCTATCCTTCTTCGTGTTCACTATCAAAATCTTCATTTTCCTCATCTGATATTTAAAAAACTTTTACCCATTCCCTTTTGAATGCTGACTCTTGTTCATTTTCCTCGTGCAATTTTGTTCCATTTTGGTCTTTAATGTATGGTGTTTTTTGCTTGTTGTGCCCCATCATCTTGTTTATGGAAGTCCAAAATGTTTTTGTGTCTTTAGTCATGTCAGCCGTCATTATAATATCATTCCATTTTTTATTGTTTGCTTCCTTACATGCGTCTCTTAATTTTATCTGTAGTGCTATCTGTGTCGTATATAGCCATCTGTTACTGCCGTGTCTTTCCATATACCTGTTTATTTCATTGTAATAGGCCTGGATTAATTTAACTTCTTCTGGTAGTCTGTTGTTGGGTAATGTTCTAAAGTGTGAAGTAGGAGTGTGTTTGGTTATAGATGTTTTTATTGCTGAGTGCAGTCTGTCCATTTCTGAGTCTATATCTTCTGTTGTTTTCTCTTGTAGGTTAATCGAGTGGTGATTACTTAAGTCGTCTTTGAAGCTGTCCCAGTCTGTTTTACTCATTTTCAGTCTCTTTTTTATTGGTATCTGTATGGGGCTTGTTGACAGTGTTAGTATAATTGGCAGATGGTCACTGCCTGTAAGAGGTCCTTGTATTATATGGTAATTGAAAAAGGCTTTGTTGTTGGTAAAAATTTTGTCTGGTGTCGATTGTGTATTGTGATTTCTCCAGGTTGGAAAGTTAGGACCCAGATGATTGATTTTCCCTAAATTTATTAATTGATTAAGGGCGTTTCCTACGACGTTATTATTTGTATTGTCAAAAATCCTGTGTCTGGCGTTAAAGTCTCCTAAGATGTACATCGGATGACTGTTGTTAGCCAATTTTAATAGGTCTTCTATAGGTAAGTAGGGTCGTCTCGGTGGGAGATAAGTAGTAGCAATAATTACGTCTCCTTGAGTTGTATTTATTTTTATTGCTAGAAATTCATCCTGGAAGTCATCAATTAGTTTAAATTTTAAGTTTCTTTTAACCGCTATCGCTACTCCGTCATTTTTCTCGCCCGATTTATTTCTTTGGTTTACATAATAGTTAAAGAGTTTTATGTTGTTGTTGTCTGTCTCACCGTGACTGTTTATTAGTATAACGTCAGG
>NW_024726478.1:7500-16579 GCF_018991925.1 Homarus americanus
TCAATAAGAGACAAGGAAATAATCCAAGCAGCCTAAACTGTTTAGCCTGACCGTGGTAAAGTCTAACGGGGGACCTTAAATTTTATATAATAATAATAATACAGGCAACTAACCAACCACTACCGGGCCGCCCTAACCTAACCACTACTTTCGCCGGAGGTTTCTGTCCCACTCCCAAAATGGCGAAATCCTCCATTACAGCAAAAGTGTCTGTTTAACCTAACCTTAGTACAAAGTCTATTGGTGTCCTCAATTTTATAGAGGTTAGCCACCCGAAGTCAATAAGAGACAAGGAAATAATCCAAGCAGCCTAAACTGTTTAGCCTGACCGTGGTAAAGTCTAACGGGGGACCTTAAATTTTATATAATAATAATAATACAGGCAACTAACCAACCACTACCAGGCCGCCTAACCTAACCACCTACCTGCACTTTCGCCGGAGGTTTCGTCACGCTCCCCGATGGCGAAATCCTCCATTACAGCAAAAGTGTCTGTTTAACCTAACCTTAGTACAAAGTCTATTGGTGTCCTCAATTTTATAGAGGTTAGCCACCCGAAGTCAATAAGAGACAAGGAAATAATCCAAGCAGCCACCACTATCTAGCTAAACTGTTTAGCCTGACGTAGAGTTTTTTAATAAATCTGGTGATATGGAACACACAGCCCATAACCTGGGATAATGCAATCAAATGGATAATTGCTAACTATTCTCAGAATAATGCAATCAAATGGTTGAATTGCTAACTAAGGGCTGCGCCGGACCCCTAATGTTAGATATATTTGGTCATGATGAATTGTTTTATTAGACTATAAGAAATCCTCTTCCTTCTTGTATTGGCAAGGGGTTTGGCACAACAGGTATGCTAGCCTAAGAAAGTAAAAATAGACACGGAGCTGCGAAGACCTGATTCTTTGGCTGCATGTTTGAGTCTGCAACTTTGTTGTGATAAGACACTCAATCCTAGTGATTGTACTTACTCAACATAGTGACGGTGTAATTACCATCACAGATTGTACGGGAAATTCCAACTTTGGAAAAAACAAATATTTGGCCTACCCAAATTTTGACTACTACCCGTGCGTCTACGTCCTGGATTGGCCAATCAGTGGTGCCCCACGGTGGCGTGATACATGCACGTTTACTGCGGTGCTCTGATTAGCTGACCGAACGTGGCGTGGTAGGTAGGCTGTTTCTACTCTCTAAGTCCTCTTCTTTCCTTTTTTCATCCCCCTCATGCACTCCGTTCTTTGAACGGTCGATCCGGCAAGGGAACCTGTGATAGTGCAGAACTGCCCCTTGTCAGGGGTCACCGTGGAGTGGCAGCACAGATATTACTATAGTCACAGGTAACAGGTTGCATGAGCCAACGCCGTCAAGGGGGGCAGGGTCCTGCTCCCAGGCAAGAATATGTGTTATAGGCCAGGATTAGATGTAATCAAAGAAGATAAAACTAGCATTAGAATAAAACATAGAGATAAGGGACACTCTATTGGAAGGGGAAAAGTGGCAGAAATCACTTACAACAAACTGCAAGTCCCACTAACTAGAATATTCAGCACCAATGAAGGTTTTAAAGTAATCTGTAAAGATGACTTTGATTCAGATAAAATCCTTTCAAAGAAGCAAGAGATATATTTTACAATGAAGGCCTTATTGTTGTCATGCCACCAGAACAAAAAGCAAAAAGATCAGTTTTTGTTCGTCAAGTCGATCAAGAGATCGGGAGGAAGACCTGAAAGAAGAACTGGAACGCCAAAATAGGTGGATGAAGATTGAAGAAGTCATTAAGATAAGGACTATACTCATGTTTGAAGAAGTGTCAATGGCTGAGAAAGTTTTACAACAGGGCTTTCTAATATTCAACATGTCAGTCACACCACATCAAATAAAGAAGGAGACATTCATCAGTCTGCAAACTTGCTTCTCCTGCTACAAATATGAAGAACACACAACGAGAGACTGTCCGGAAAAAGAAAAAAAGTACTGCCCAGATTGTGCAGGCGACGACCATACCTACACTGAATGTAAGAATACACATGTTGGCTGTCTCAGCACATAAGAGAAGCAGGAATGTATACATAGGACGTTAGCAATGGCATGTAATAAAACACATGATAAGTACAAAACAAGGAAAAGGAACAAGACAAGAAGGATGCGACATACGTCCGAAAATAGCAAGAAGAAGCGGTCCAAAGAGGCTCATAGACCCAGAGTCAGTATTAAACTAAGTGGGCAATACATGATAAGGTAATGATTAGTATGATCCATGCACATTTGCACAATATCATTGCACCCGGATCATACAATGAGAATTAAAGAAAATGTTTAAATTGAATAACCTACCATAGATGATATTTCCAGAGAATCCACAATCCGAAAAACTATTTCAGACAACATATGCAAGCGAACTGAGAGAAAGACTACATCAAGACGAACAAAGGTTTGAGCAAGGAGCAACAGCTGATACACAAGGAACACAAGCGACTGATAGAGATCCCAGACAAATGACTAGAAGTGACAAAGAGAAGATAGAAATAACAAAAGGACAGACAAAGGAGTAGGAGGAGAGAAGATAAGATGGAAACTGATCACAATATACAACCTGAATCTGCTGAAGAAATTGGATTAAAAGTTATCACTACAACAAAACATGGAATCCCAACATCGAGACCAACAGGAGGACAATAGTAAAAAACTGTGAAGGAGGGATATACAAGTGGACATATCAAGAAAAATCCCTAAGTGAAGATTATGTCTGGTCACTAATTACTACGGACAAACTAAAGATTACGGCCAAAGACTTTAAAATAGTAGACCCGTCAGAGTATAGAAGAGTCAGAAGCGGGAAACAGGATGATAGGTCTCCACTCCAACTGACTGCCACAATCCAAGTATAAGAAATAATGGACAATAGACAAACAGTAAGAACTTTAAGAATAATACAACACAACGTAAGAAACTGGAAGACCAAGAGAATTAACCTAAGTAATATATATCGCGAAATTGACCCTGACATTATACTAATAAACAGTCACCGGTCGAGACAGAAAACAACAACATAAAAACTCTTTTAACTATTATGTAAACCAAGAAATAAATCGGGCGAGGAAAAAATGGCCAATTAGCGATAGCGGTTAAAAGAAACTTAAAATTTAAACTAAGTGATGACTTCCAGGATGAATTTCTAGCAATAAAAATAAATACAACTCAAGGAGACGTAATTATTGCTACTACTTACCTATAGAAGACCTATTAAAATTGGCTAACAATAGTCATCCGATGTACATCTTAGGAGACTTTAACGCCAGACATAGGATTTTTGACAATACAAATAATAACGTCGTGGGAAACGCCCTTAATCAATTAATAAATTTAGAGAAAATCAATCATCTGGGTCCTAACTTTCCAACCTGGAGAAATCACAATACACAATCGACACCAGACAAAATTTTTACCAACAACAAAGCCTTTTTCAATTACCATATAATACAGGCAGTGACCATCTGCCAATTATACTAACACTGTCAACAAGCCCCATACAGATACCAATAAAAAAGAGACTGAAAATGAGTAAAACAGACTGGGACAGCTTCAAAGACGACTTAAGTAATCACCACTCGATTAACCTACAAGGGAAAACAACAGAAGATATAGACTCAGAAATGGACAGACTGCACTCAGCAATAAAAACATCTATAACAAAACACACTCCTACTTCACACTTTAGAACATTGCAACAACAGACTACCAGAAGAAGTTAAATTAATCAGACCCTATTACAATAAAATAAACAGGTATATGGAAAGACACGGCAGTAACAGATGGCTATTGTTACGAGTTGGGGATTTAGAATATGGTTAACCGTCTACCCAGATCCCAACAGGTAACAACAATAAAAAAACAAAGACAATCGGACTATAAAAGGGTAGACAAAGGATGCGAGTTTTTGTTGTGTATAATAAAGTACCATAAATTCCTTAACAAAATATTCAGCTATCTATAATTTACCCTTAACCATACTTAACCTAAACATTAACAGTATATACATATTTATACAACATACAATAATTTGAAGCAAGTGGACGTGGGAGAGGCAATACAAGATTACAAATACTTAAGTGAGGAGCTGAGATGGCTGACAGTAAGGCTGAGTATTGTAGAAGACGGTGAGTGGTCACTGCGTACGTAGGTTTAGAGGATGGAATGATCCTGTGGTCACTTCCCAGAGCCAAGTGCTCTCCTCAGGTGGAAGTGCGGCCGCAACAACCCCAGGATGGGGAGAAACCTCAGTGTGGCTTCATTGGTCCTCGTGTCGTCCCCTAGATAGCGTTGCTCGTGGTGCTGGGTAGGTAGATCAGGACAATAGATGGCGATGCTTCGTAGTGCTGGGTGGAGGGTTCGTAACACACCCCCCTCAGGGCACCTCCATGCTTGCAGGCGCAGAGGTGATCACCTGGTGCGTCTGGAGAGTAGCTGCTGCATTTCCACGGGAGCTCGGGATAAGGAGTCCGCAATCAGGTTGTCCACCCCCTTTATGTGCCGGACTTGTAGATTGTAGAGCTGGGTGAGGAGAGCCCAGCGGAGGATTCGCTGGTTGGAGGTCTTGTTGGTTTGGGTGAACGTGAGTGGGTTATGGTCGGTGAAGACTAGGGTTGTTTGTGGGCAAAACTGGAGGTAACATTCAAACTTCTTTATTGCCAACACCAGAGCCAGGGCCTCCTTCTCTATGGTCGAGTAGTTGGTCTGATGTTTTTTCAACTTGGCGGAGTAGTATGCCACAGGGTGAAAGAACATCAGTGGTTGGGTCGGGTTGGCCGGAGCACAGCCCCCACTCAAGCACCATAAGTATTTGCAGATGGAAGGGCGAGGAGGTGTAGTCGGAGCTTGGAGGCAAGGAAGGCTTTGAGGCAGTGGAAAGACTGGTCGCATCTCTGGTTCCAGATGTAAGGGACCGCAGAACTGGTAAGGTCTGTGAGGGGTCCGGCCACGCTGGAGAAGTTACTGCAGAACCGACAGTAGTAGCCGCACATCCCCAGGAAGCGCATGAGTTCCTTCCTCGTCCTTGGAGTGGGGAAGGACAAGATGGCTTTAACGTTTGCGTCCTTGGGTCTCACCATACCATGCTTAACGATATGTCCCAGGCAGAAGTCACTGAGGCCCGGCCAAAAGCCTTGGATTTAGCCAGGTTTATGGTGAATCCAGTCTCTTGCAGTCGTGCAAACGTATCTCCCAAACGCAGATGTTCGTCCCAGCTGTCCGACACCACCACCAGGGTCATCCAGGTAGGCGGAACGTCCACCTAGGTCCTGAATTAGGAAGTTGATGGCCCTCTGGAATGTGGCCGGAGCATTAGAAAAGCCAAAACGCCATAGCAAATATTGAAAAAAAAGACCAAATGGAGTTATAAATGCCGAGATTATTTTGGCCCTATCCGTGAGTCCCACTTGATAATATCCTTTCAATAAGTCCACCGTACTGATAAATTTGTACAGCCTATGCTGTCTATTATATCTTCAATCAAAGGTAAAGGGTAGGAGTCTGAGACAGTGACCTGGTTCACTTTACGATAATCGGTACAGAAACGAAAAGTGCCATCGGGTTTTGGAATGAGAAGGCAAGGTGAAGCCCAGGGGGAGGTACTAGGCTCAGCTAAGTTATGTTTTAACAAAAAAATCTACCTCCTTTTTCATAATCTCTTTTTTTTTTGTGGATTTAGTCGATAGGCTGATTGCCTAATGGGTTGTACATCATTCGAGATTAGCTTAATATCATGTTTAAGTATATTGCAAAACCCTGGGAGGTCTGATGTGACTTTGCACAGGAAATGTTGATAATAACTTAGTAGAGATCTTTTTGCTTGAGATGGATTCAGAACAGAAAAATGCTCATCCAAGTTGTTGAGTATGTGACTGTTAGTAGGGTTTTCTTTAGGTAGAGGAAGTCTAAATTCTCCAATAGGTCCATGTCATCTGTCTCGGCTCCGGCCCTGACAAAACCGTATGCAATACAGGTTGACTTATAGCCTCTGGGATGTCTTCCTCTGACTGCCTGGAATGGTAAGTTTCATGAGATTAATGTGAACAAGTTGTGAATCTTTTCTGCGATCAGGAGTATGGACTATATAGTTGAGAGGAATGGTTTATTAGCAACTATATAGGGACCAGTAAACTTTGCTTTTTAAGGGGAGAGCCTGGAATGGGTAGAAAGAGTAACACTTTGTCACCTGGAAAAATGATCTTTTTAACTAATTTAGGTTGGGACTTCACCATTTTTCTTGGACTTTTTTAAGTTTGACTGAGCAATGGTTCGGACTTCAGTTAATTTGTCCTTAAAAAGTGTCAATGTATTGGGAAGCTGTTGCGGAAAGCAACAGATGGAGTGTCAAACCACTGCTCCTTTTACTATTTTAAAGAGTGTTACTTATTTGTCTCCCCATATAGTAACTCGAACGGGGAGAAGCAATGACTCCTGGGGACATTCCTGATGGCAAGAGTAACAAGTCTATGCTTTCATCCCATTCCTTTTGGTGTTCTATACAGTATTTTTGAGCATTGATGTACAATGGTCCACACTGAGGTCTTTCATCACCTGTTTGAAAAGATTGCTCGTAAAATTGGTGCCCTGATCGGATTGGATCTCTTTAGGAATGCCCACTGAAGTGAAAAGGTGCAAAAGATGTTTGATTACGTTTTTTGAAGTGATGCTTTTAAGGGGAAAAGCCTCAGGATAACGTGTACTGGTATCCATAACTGTGAGCAGGAATTGATTTCCCTTCTTAGTCTTTGGTAATGGGCCACACAATCCACAACAATCTTTTCAAATGGTGTAGAAAATACTGGGATGGGCTTAATGGGAGCTGCTGGTATACTTTCATTTGGTTTTCCTACCATTTGACAAATATGACAAGATTTTAGGTATTTTGACACATCCTTCCTAAGTCCAGGCCAATAATAGTGTTGGAGGAGCTTTTTATATGTTTTCAGGATTCCCAAATGTCCTGAAATACCATCATGGGCAAGGGCAATTAATGCTGGTCTGACTGAGGTGGGAATTACCACTTGATGTATTTCAGACCACGTGTCTAGATGGGCAAGCTCAGGGGGCCTATAGGCCCTCATCAAAAACCCTTCATGATAATAAAAACACGGAAGGGTGTTAAAATCTTTACCTCAACTGCTGCATGATGAAGTTTAGTCCAAGATGGATCAGGTGTTGGGCTTTAACGAGCTCATCCTTACTAATTGTCTTATTGTACAGATCTTCTGTGGGTAGGAAAATATTAGAGGTGGTTTTAGACGAAGAGGGCCCATTTCGCACACTCTGTGACCCGGGGTGACAGCACAGATGGGAAAAGATGAGGAATAGTTTCTTTAAGGTCAGTGGTGGAGTTGACAGGTAAAGGGAGAGTCGACTGTCTTTTATGTTAGGAACCACTAGATCTCCTACCAAGTCATTACCCAATAATAAATGCACTTTGGGCGTGGGTCTTTCCTTATGGCTATTTGCACTTCCCCAGTAATCAAGACATTGGAGGTGCACTTTTAGCTAAAGGATAGGAAGAATGGGATGAGAGATCTGAAATTAGAACCTCTCATTAGTAAATGCATTTAGATATATCGGGAATGACGTTAAACAGAAGGATAGATTGTGCTGCGCCCGTATCACGTAGTATACGAATAGGGAAAGAACGAGACCCCTCTATGATTGAAATTTTTCCCTCATAGGTGAATGAAGAGAAGAGATCCTGATGGGGCCTTTCCACATTGGTATTTGCTATTGGTTTGGACTTGGGATCCAGGGAACTACTTTTAGCAATTCGACACTTTGGGTGTTTACAATTCTGGATCGTATGGCCTGGGTTTTTACAGTAGAACAAGTAAGCTTGGTTGCATCGGGGGGAGTAGGTGTGGGACCTTTCAGCCTACCACTCACGTTCCCAAGGTTATCATCAGAGGGAGGACCTAACATGTCGGGAGGTACCCGCGTTCTCTACTAGTGACTCCTGCAACAAAGCGTCTTTAGCATCAGCCAGCTCCAGCAGCACGCCTAAATTAACCTCTCCGCGCTCCTCCACATGCTTCAAGATGTGAAATGGTATCTTGCTCTTCCACTCCTCCCAGGACTACCAAATTTAACAAATCCTGAAATGTAGAGGTCTCTGTAACCTCTAACCACTTCTTAAAAACCTAAAGCTTTTCTTGAGCAAACTCAACAAAGGTGTAGAAGGAAAATGGTTTGGTGGTACACAGAGGAAACTTCTGCGGTATCCATCTGGCGTGATATAGCATAAGAGGTGAGGATATTCTTTTACGTTATCATAGTCATCAGTCTGGTCTAAACAGTTATAAACTCTACGAGCCTTACCATATAATTTAGGAACTAACACTGACACCCACTGGTCCTTTGGCCACTCATTCTTCCCGGCTATTTTCTCAAAAGTCCTAAATGACCCGTCCATATCGGATTCATCAAACCCGGGAACAAGGGAAGAAGCAGTAGCAGGGTTAAAAGCAGCTAGTTTCTCTCTTAATGCCACTTCCTTTGATCTAAACTCCGATGTTAAGGTGACTTCTCTCTCTCTTACCTGTAGTTCTTTCAGTCTAACCTCCTGCTCCAACTTGGCCCGTTCCATCATTTCCTCATGCTCCAACTTGGCCTGTTCCGACCTTCCCTCATGCTCCAACTTGTGCTCCAACTTGGCCTGTTCCAACTTTTCTTCATGCTGCAACTTGGCCTGTTCCGACTCCTGCTCCAACTCGAGTTCTTTCATTTTGATTTGGAACTCGAACCTAGCTCGTTCCAGTTCTAAGGCGTCTATTCGTTGTGTTTCTTGTTGAGGGCTAGCCAGACCTGAAGCAACTTCTGAGTGAGGGGGGGTGGTGGATAGTGGTTGAAGTTTCTTGGACATGGGCGTTAATCTGTCAACAGCGGATTCTTTTAAAACTTCATGTTGAACCAGCACTTCAATCACATGATTTTTTAACATTTCCTTAGTCAGTTGCTGTGAAAATGGGATATTATAATAGTTGGCTATTTCTTTCCATTCTTTCTTCAGGATATTAACACGTAATTTAGCT
>NW_024726479.1:0-12030 GCF_018991925.1 Homarus americanus
AGTCCTCATAGGTGTGGAAGAATTCAGAGAGGGAGAGGTTGACCACGTGGGCTTCAGCACCACTGGCCGCGTGGGCTTCAGCACCACGGGCCACGTGGTGTTCTTGGTTCTGTGTGGTGGGCTGCTTCTGATGAGTTTTCTTTTCTTGGTTTTTCTTTACTGCTGGTTTTTTCTTTTCTTGGGAGCGTACAGCAAGGAGGGCCTCTTTGTAGCTCAGTTTTTTCTCAAGGCGAGCCTTGGCTACCCTGCATTCCTCCTTCCATCTGGGGCAGGTCCGGTCGGCGGAGGAGTGTGGGCCACCACAGGCAACGCATTCGCCCACGGTTTGGTGGGAGTAGGTGGCGTGCTGTGGACGCAGCGGTAGTATCGTTCATCCAAGGCCGTCCCTCCCTCTTGGAGGTGGGGCGTAGCTTGCGGATGACGCATGCGGCACTCGTGGCCAATGAGGTGGCCACTGAGGTGGAGAATGTCTGTATATAAGCCCGCCCGCCTGCCAGGCCGCCACAAACGGGCCGCCTATAGGCAAAGGCCCGTGTCGGACTACGGTCCGACAATCTATACAACAACAACCAGGCCGCCCGTATTTACTATTTCGTCGTCGAGATGGCCCGTACTAAACAGACTGCCCGCAAGTCCACTGGAGGCAAGGCTCCACGGAAGCAGCTTGCCACCAAGGCAGCTCGCAAGTCCGCCCCAGCCACCGGTGGTGTCAAGAAGCCCCATCGTTACAGGCCCGGAACCGTCGCCCTTCGTGAGATCCGTCGTTACCAGAAGAGCACAGAGCTACTCATCAGGAAGCTGCCCTTCCAGCGCCTGGTGCGTGAGATCGCCAGGATTTCAAGACTGACCTGCGCTTCCAGTCGTCTGCCGTCATGGCTCTGCAGGAAGCCTCTGAGGCTTACCTGGTGGGTCTTTTCGAGGACACCAACCTGTGTGCCATTCACGCCAAGCGCGTTACCATCATGCCCAAGGACATCCAGCTGGCCCGGCGCATCCGCGGAGAGCGTGCTTAAGTCCTCTTCCTTGGGGAAAAAGAAAAAGCACAACAAAACCTACCAGACATCTATAACTCGGCCCTTCTCAGGGCCAAAGAACTGTTCTGAAGATAATTTTCATAACAATCGAAATGGTTGGTGGTAGGAGAGCGTTAATTTCGGTTACCCAAATCGCCTAACGGTAAGTTGGTAACAGTCGTGCAGGCACGAATGTATAGTAGGTCATCAATTCGGGAGGTGGGTGGGTGCAAAAAACAAGAGCTAGTAACAAATTAATATATAAAAAATAAGTAAGTAAATAAATAACTAAAATAAAAGAAAATTCAATAAAATAAAATAAAATGAATTGTTTACATGAAATAGGCGTGCTGCAAACAAGAAATGAAACCCAAACACACTCCATGTATGTCACTTTGCAGTGGGTGTAAAAGTACTCCACGCAGAATTTATTTATTTATTTATAATGTTTCGATTTAGTCCTGTTTCTACGCCAATAGAGAATGCAGATTATTATAATTTTTTTTTATTTATTTCCCTCTCAATATATTTGTGTCGGTAACTGTCTCTTTAACATGTAACTGTGGCTCCGAAGGAGCCGATTAAGTTGTAGTAGTGGGATGGCGTGTTTGTTGTGCACAAGTAACCTCTTACTTGGAAGAGGTGTACTTGGTGACAGCCTTGGTGCCCTCAGACACGGCATGCTTAGCCAGTTCACCGGGCAGCAAGAGTCGGACAGCTGTCTGGATTTCCCGACTTGTAATGGTGGAGCGTTTGTTGTAGTGCGCCAGGCGGGAAGCTTCGGCAGCGATGCGCTCGAAGATGTCGTTCACGAAAGAGTTCATGATGGACATAGCTTTGGAGGAGACTCCTGTGTCGGGGTGCACTTGCTTCAGTACCTTGTAGATGTAGATGCTGTAGCTTTCCTTCCTCCTGCGCTTCTTCTTCTTGTCACCCTTGGCAATGGCCTTCTGGGCCTTTCCAGCCTTCTTGGCAGCCTTTCCGGAAGTTTTGGGAGGCATGGCGGCACAGTTACTCGTGGCGCGGGGCGAGAGAATTGAAAACTGGCCCGACTAACTTTTCCTTATATACCGAGCGGGCCGCTCAGGATCAGACTGGCTGCAGCTACGGCTCTCTTACATTGGTTGGGTCCGCGAGACGGCCACCTGGCCTGATCCTGAGCTTGGTATAAAAGACCAAGGTGGCGGGCGGAAATTTAACTCCTATCACGAAAAGCAGCAGCAGCAACATGTCAGGACGCGGCAAGGGAGGCAAAGTGAAGGGCAAATCAAAGTCCCGTTCTAGCAGGGCCGGACTCCAGTTCCCCGTGGGTAGAATCCACCGTCTCTTGCGTAAGGGCAACTATGCTGAGCGCGTTGGTGCAGGTGCCCCTGTGTCCCTTGCAGCCGTCATGGAGTACCTGGCAGCAGAAGTGCTCGAGCTGGCCGGTAACGCCGCCCGCGACAACAAGAAGACCCGCATTATCCCACGTCATCTTCAGCTTGCCATTCGCAATGACGAGGAGCTGAACAAGCTCCTGTCTGGAGTCACCATTGCCCAAGGGGGTGTCCTTCCTAACATCCAAGCTGTGCTCCTCCCCAAGAAGACAGAGAAGAAATAAGAACCCAAGGTTCGTTCACACAAGACAACCTAACCAAACAGGCTCCTTTCGGAGCCACAGGATATCACTTAAAGAGAGAAATATACGACATCAACGTTTTGCAGGATAACACTCTGTGCAAATTGAGTGAAATTGATTTTGAATGGTGTAGATGTGAAGGGCGGTTGTGGGGGCCTGGGGTGGGGGACTTAAACGGGACTTAGAAGGGCGCAGAAGCAGAAGCAGAAGCAGAAGCAGCAGCAGCAAGGGAGGCGACCTTATTTTCACTCTGGTTCATTGACAGTACACATTTACCAGCAGCATACATTGGAGTCATATTCTAACTGTTGACTAATCAGTGTGTGGGCTAGCCAATTTGGGATAAACAGCAAGAATGTAATGTCCTCAATGAAGTAATGACATAGTTCAAGATGTCTTTGACAGTGTCACATTCAATAATATAGTGCTTTAAAGGTGTATCACAAAGTTTACATGCTGAGTGTTCCGGTATGGGTACAGCGTTACTAACTAGCCAGATGTGTCTGTATCCTAACCTAATTCTGGCCACGACTACATCACACAGGCAAGTTGTTTGGACACTCTTCCTAGCCCCCTTGGTCCCTGTTCACCTACCTACTGTAGCAGTAAGTAGGTACCTGTTGTAAATCGAAAGGTTGCCAATTCGTAATCAGGGAAAGTTGATTGAGCTTCTAAACTTGAACTGACATAATCCGAGGAGTGGTGATCCTAGGATCACAGACACTATCTCTCCCACTACAAATCCCTTCCTAACCTCCTGCTCCTTCCTCTGTCCTCCCCAAATTTAACCATGCTATCGCAAAGGTAATAATACAGGTAGAGACAACAACATATTTTCCTATTGTCTTATTATATATTAATAACAGAAACGCTGCCGCCATCCCGGAGGCTATACATTGTCTCACTGTTCATTACCTCCACAATTCTTCCTCTTACTTCTTCTTCCATCAATACTTTATTAACGGTGTATGTAAGTTTCACCATGTATTGCACTACAGCGGTAGAGCAAAGTATATTTTGTTAGCAATAAACCAAAAGCATATTTTATGGCCTAATCATCACTACATAGAACACCACCCATAAAGCATGATACTAGTAGACCACAAACTGCTATAAACACCCAAAGCATATTTTATTGCCTAATCATCACTACATAGAACACCACTCATAAAGCATGATACTATTAGACCACAAACTGCTATAAACCCCAATAATATAATAGACTATACTAGTGACTATAATTGTGTTACCCAATATTTTACGAAATAATACTATAAAACATAATAATAAACACACTATTAGTGTATATTAGTTGAATGCACAATCTGATGAGAAGTAAAAAAAAAAACAACAACATAACAATAACCTATAAAGAGTGTAGAGTATTTTTGTGCAAACTATTATACTAGTAGATGGTCTAAGATAACTGTATGTGAAGGAAAAGGTGTGCTCTCCACTCAAACTTTCTTTTTATGAAATCTCCAACTCCCCAGCTGAGCGGTACGCCCAATGGGAAACAAAACGTGGCACATAACACGCCGCCCGCCAGCTCTGGCTCGGTGAATAGGAATCAGTAATCGGGCGGAGTATAAACAACACCGCCGCCAATGTGCTCCTCCCATCTCTGAGGAAATCTGGTGGGCAACTTAGTATTATATTAGTATGTAATAATAATAACAATAATAAAAATAATAATAATAATAATAATAATACTAATAATAATAAGAATAATAATAATATTAATAATAATAATATTAATAATAATAACATGCAATTACATTTTATAACACATACTAACAAAATAGTGTATAGCCTACTATACTTAACTATAATAGGTTAGGTTGCGTAGGAGGATCTAAAAAGTACAGTAGTATATACACACACACACACACATACATATAGACAACAAACTAAATTAGAAACCACACGTCAGTGAAGTTATCAAATCCTCCAGTTTCCGTCTCCACCTCCTACGCCGACTCAAGTCCCTCGGTGTTCCTGCACACGAGCTCCTCAGTGTTTACACAACATTCATACTTCCCAAGCTCACCTATGCCTCCTCCACCTGGTCTTCCTCCCTAAATGCCACACAACGTAAACACCTCGAAAAAGTGCAAAAGAGGCCATGCAAGATTATTCTCTACCCTTCCTACTCCACATATCAAGAAGCGCTCAACACACTGACCGACCCTTTAGACTCTCACTGACCATCACCACGACCTCATCTGCAAATTTGGTAAGAAGCTTCTACACCATCCCCGACACCGGCTCCTACTACCACCTGAGATCCCTAGTCCGAGAATTGCTCTTCGACACCACAACCGCATCCAGCCCATACGTGCACGAACTGATCTCTATAAGAACAGCCCAGTCCCAACCATTGTAAAAATTATCGATAACTTGTAATAAATCAGTGTACTCACTCCCAGTAAACACTACTCCTTGCACTGTCACTATGTTGAAATGAACTGTAGTTTGAGCTTTTCCCCAGCTAGTTATTATATGTCTTATTTGTGTCACTCATGTTACTTGTATATTATTTGTAATTCGTAACCCATTCCCCAAATATGTAACTGTATATTTTCAGCCTTCTGGCTGCCAAGCACTTTCAATAAACCGTTAATTATTATTATTATTATTATTTATATGTTGGCCGATACCAACTCACTCCCCTGAACCCTCCTCCCCACCGGACTATCAACAAGTTCTTGCCATAAGGTACTATCTCATTTGGCAAAGGAATGGAACCAGTGATGAATAGTGGTGAACAGTGCTTAACTCAGTGAAAAACAACTCGGCAGTTGAGTCTTACCCAAGCTAGCTAACCACCTTCACACAGTGAGGTCCCAGGTACCCGGTTATACTTCCCCTGAGACTCCACGATAGAGAGGCCTGGGACCACACCTCACCCACTTGAATGAGTGAGTCATGTGGACCACGTGGTGTCCCCAAGATGCTACGACACCACGTAGTGAATGTTTTGCTACAGCATCATCATGTGAAGTTCCTCATAACACCATCTGTGAGGTAACTGCTACATCATCAGGCCCCTCATAACGCCATCTGTGAGGGAGTTACTACACTACGTGTCTGGTGTTCAACACCTCACCTTACATGATCTATGCGTGCAAACATTAATCTGTATGTTCACTGTGTGCTCCTTCACCTTTCTCTAATGAGGGCTTTTGTTAAACCACCAATGTATGTACTAAGTCAATTGTGTCCAATGTATACTTTCGAAAAGCCCTTGTTTGGGTTAGGTAGGAGAGAGTAGTCGTCATTATTGTCCAAGCCACATTATTTATTTCTATATATAAGTAATGTAGGCTGGTTTTTAAATACCTCAATCCCCTAACGGTGCCGTTTGTATATTAAGAAATACCGAAGCCATACAGTACAACACCAGCGAATATGAAGTATCACTGTAACCGGCAACTGTTACTCACTCATACCTACATACATATATAGAGTCTTTACAGAATGATAGCAGACACGGGGAAGACGAACAACAAGAGGAGAAGAGTTAGAAGAAAATCAACTTCAAGCTAAGAAGAAGAATACCAAGACATTTCCTCCAAACAAGAAAACAACACACACACAATCAAGCCGACCAAACACTGAGAAACCATGGCGGAACCCAACATGCACCGGACGCTTGACCTGACTCTATCCTGCCGCATCCAGGCGAGTTGCTGCTTAAAGTCCCTCACGCAAGCGCTGTTTAGCCACTGCACCTATTCTATCCTCCTAAAATTCACTTCAATCCCCCCTGCCACTAGCATGTTATGTATGTATGTATGTATGTATGTATGATGATGATGATGCTAACTGCAACTTTGCGTATTAAAACTCATTACTCTTACCGAAGTAATATAGTGCGTGGTTATGTTATGTCATGTTAGGATAGATTATAAACTACATTGGGTTACATTTCGTGAGGTTCGGTGACGCTACAGGAAGTTAGGTGAGGTACCTGGAGGTTAGGTGAATGTTGACTGACTGACTGACAATTATTAGGAAGTGGTTCCAACACGTTCACACACAACCTATACTCATACCACAAGTCCAGAATTAGAGAGGATCATGTTATTGGATATATTTTCAACGATTTACTCAGTGTCTAACCAACTCTTTAGCGATTTAAATGTGGACCTAAAATTAGGTCCGTATATTTGTTTGTCGTGGTGGTGGTGGTGGTGTGCGCCCGTCCATCAGGTTGATTAACCACCAAAACCATAAAGGGTGCGGCCCTGCCGTTTCAGGGCATACACCACATCCATGGCGGTGACGGTCTTCCTTTTTGCGTGCTCGGTGTAGGTGACGGCGTCACGGATGACGTTCTCCAGAAACACCTTGAGGACGCCGCGGGTCTCCTCGTAGATGAGGCCGGATATACGTTTAACACCTCCACGCCGAGCTAGACGACGAATGGCGGGCTTGGTGATACCCTGGATGTTGTCACGAAGCACCTTACGATGACGCTTGGCGCCACCCTTTCCAAGTCCCTTGCCTCCTTTGCCTCGTCCAGTCATGTTGTTGTGGTTGCTACTACAGGTGGTCCTGGTGTGGCTTCGCCGAATCGAATCGAAAAATGCTAGTGACAGGGGGGAAGGAGGTTCAGGAGAAGAATAAAGGGAGGATTGAAGTGAATTTTAGGAGGAGAGAACAGATGCAGTGGCTAAACACCGCTTGCGTGAGGGATTATAAGATGGGGGCAGCAGCAACAACCCGGCTGGACGCGGCAGGGAGGCGACAAGACAAGGCCAGGCTAGCGTCAGGTCAAGCGTCAGGTCAAGCGTCAGGTCAGGCGTCAGGTGCGTGTTGGGTTGGGCAATGGATGTTCAGTGCTTGGTCGGCTTGATTGTGTTTTGGTTTCTTGTGTGGAGGGGATGTCTTGGTCTTCTTAGCTTGATGTCGATTTTCTTCTCTCTCTCCTTCTCTTCTTGCTCTCTTGAATTGTCCATTCGTTTGTGTTTGGGTCTTCTTGTTCGTCTTCCTCGTATTTTAAGTCCTCATAGGTGTGGAAGAATTCAGAGAGGGAGAGGTTGACCACGTGGGCTTCAGCACCACTGGCCGCGTGGGCTTCAGCACCACTGGCCGCGTGGGCTTCAGCACCACGGGCCACGTGGTGTTCTTGGTTCTGTGTGGTGGGCTGCTTCTGTTGAGTTTTCTTTTCTTGGTTTTTCTTTACTGCTGGTTTTTTCTTTTCTTGGGAGCGTACAGCAAGGAGGGCCTCTTTGTAGCTCAGTTTTTTCTCAAGACGGGCCTTGGCTACCCTGCATTCCTCCTTCCATCTGGGGCAGGTCCGGTCGGCGGAGGAGTGTGGGCCACCACAGGCAACGCATTTTTTCTCTGTGTTGGGGCAGGCCGTGTAGCGGTGTCCAGGGCTGCCACACATGGAGCAGGTGTCTTCCTGCGCCTCACACTTGTTTACAGTGTGTCCATAGTGCTGGCATTTGTAACACCGTTTCGGGCCCACGGTTTGGTGGGAGTAGGTGGCGTGCTGTGGACGCAGCGGTAGTATCGTTCATCCAAGGCCGTCCCTCCCTCTTGGAGGTGGGGCGTAGCTTGCGGATGACGCATGCGGCACTCGTGGCCAATGAGGTGGCCACTGGGGTGGAGAATGTCTGTATATAAGCCCGCCCGCCTGCCGGGCCGCCCGTATTGACTATTTCGTCGTCGAGATGGCCCGTACTAAACAGACTGCCCGCAAGTCCACTGGAGGCAAGGCTCCACGGAAGCAGCTTGCCACCAAGGCAGCTCGCAAGTCCGCCCCAGCCACCGGTGGTGTCAAGAAGCCCCATCGTTACAGGCCCGGAACCGTCGCCCTTCGTGAGATCCGTCGTTACCAGAAGAGCACAGAGCTACTCATCAGGAAGCTGCCCTTCCAGCGCCTGGTGCGTGAGATCGCCAAGGATTTCAAGACTGACCTGCGCTTCCAGTCGTCTGCCGTCATGGCTCTGCAGGAAGCCTCTGAGGCTTACCTGGTGGGTCTTTTCGAGGACACCAACCTGTGTGCCATTCACGCCAAGCGCGTTACCATCATGCCCAAGGACATCCAGCTGGCCCGGCGCATCCGCGGAGAGCGTGCTTAAGTCCTCTTCCTTGGGGAAAAAGAAAAAGCACAACAAAACCTACCAGACATCTATAACTCGGCCCTTCTCAGGGCCAAAGAACTGTTCTGAAGATAATTTTCATGACAATCGAAATGGTTGGTGGTAGGAGAGCGTTAATTTCGGTTACCCAAATCGCCTAACGGTAAGTTGGTAACATTCGTGCAGGCACGAATGTATAGTAGGTCATCAATTCGGGAGGTGGGTGGGTGCAACAAACAAGAGCTAGTAACAAATAAATATATAAAGAATAAGTAAGTAAATAAATAAATAAAATAAAAGAACATACAATAAAAAAAAATAAAAAAAATGGTTTACATGAAATAGGCGTGCTGCAAACAAGAAATGACGCCCAAACACACTCCATGTATGTCACTTTGCAGTGGGTGTACAACTACTCCACGCAGAATTTATTTATTTATTTATTATGTTTCGATTGAATATAATGAAATGGAATGTTGTTCTTCTCTATTAGTAAACCAGTGGGATTCATGGTCTGGGATGTGCCCTTACTTGGAAGAGGTGTACTTGGTGACAGCCTTGGTGCCCTCAGACACGGCATGCTTGGCCAGTTCACCGGGCAGCAAGAGTCGGACAGCTGTCTGGATTTCCCGACTTGTAATGGTGGAGCGTTTGTTGTAGTGCGCCAGGCGGGAAGCCTCGGCAGCGATGCGCTCGAAGATGTCGTTCACGAAAAAGTTCATGATGGACATAGCTTTGGAGGAGACTCCTGTGTCGGGGTGCACTTGCTTCAGTACCTTGTAGATGTAGATGCTGTAGCTTTCCTTCCTCCTGCGCTTCTTCTTCTTGTCACCCTTGGCAATGGCCTTCTGGGCCTTTCCGGCCTTCTTGGCAGCCTTTCCGGAAGTTTTGGGAGGCATGGCGGCACAGTTACTCGTGGCGCGGAGCGAGAGAATTGAAAACTGGCCCGACTAACTTTTCCTTATATACCGAGCGGGCCGCTCAGGATCAGACTGGCTGCAGCTACGGCTCTCTTACATTGGTTGGGTCCGCGAGACGGCCACCTGGCCTGATCCTGAGCTTGGTATAAAAGACCAAGGTGGCGGGCGGAAATTTAACTCCTATCACGAAAAGCAGCAGCAGCAACATGTCAGGACGCGGCAAGGGAGGCAAAGTGAAGGGCAAGTCAAAGTCCCGTTCTAGCAGGGACGGACTCCAGTTCCCCGTGGGTAGAATCCACCGTCTCTTGCGTAAGGGCAACTATGCTGAGCGCGTTGGTGCAGGTGCCCCTGTGTACCTTGCAGCCGTCATGGAGTACCTGGCAGCAGAAGTGCTCGAGCTGGCCGGTAACGCCGCCCGCGACAACAAGAAGACCCGCATTATCCCACGTCATCTTCAGCTTGCCATTCGCAATGACGAGGAGCTGAACAAGCTCCTGTCTGGAGTCACCATTGCCCAAGGGGGTGTCCTTCCTAACATCCCAGCTGTGCTCCTCCCCAAGAAGACAGAGAAGAAATAAGAACCCAAGGTTCGTTCACACAAGACAACCTAACCAAACAGGCTCCTTTCGGAGCCACAGGATATCACTTAAAGAGAGAAATATACGACATCAACGTTTTGCAGGATAACACTCTGTGCAAATTGAGTGAAATTGATTTTGAATGGTGTAGATGTGAAGGGCGGTTGTGGGGGCCTGGGGTGGGGGACTTAAACGGGACTTAGAAGGGCGCAGAAGCAGAAGCAGAAGCAGAAGCAGCAGCAGCAAGGGAGGCGACCTTATTTTCACTCTGGTTCATTGACAGTACACATTTACCAGCAGCATACATTGGAGTCATATTCTAACTGTTGACTAATCAGTGTGTGGGCTAGCCAATTTGGGATAAACAGCAAGAATGTAATGTCCTCAATGAAGTAATGACATAGTTCAAGATGTCTTTGACAGTGTCACATTCAATAATATAGTGCTTTAAAGGTGTATCACAAAGTTTACATGCTGAGTGTTCCGGTATGGGTACAGCGTTACTAACTAGCCAGATGTGTCTGTATCCTAACCTAATTCTGGCCACGACTACATCACACAGGCAAGTTGTTTGGACACTCTTCCTAGCCCCCTTGGTCCCTGTTCACCTACCTACTGTAGCAGTAAGTAGGTACCTGTTGTAAATCGAAAGGTTGCCAATTCGTAATCAGGGAAAGTTGATTGAGCTTCTAAACTTGAACTGACATAATCCGAGGAGTGGTGATCCTAGGATCACAGACACTATCTCTCCCACTACAAATCCCTTCCTAACCTCCTGCTCCTTCCTCTGTCCTCCCCAAATTTAACCATGCTATCGCAAAGGTAATAATACAGGTAGAGACAACAACATATTTTCCTATTGTCTTATTATATATTAATAACAGAAACGCTGCCGCCATCCCGGAGGCTATACATTGTCTCACTGTTCATTACCTCCACAATTCTTCCTCTTACTTCTTCTTCCATCAATACTTTATTAACGGTGTATGTAAGTTTCACCATGTATTGCACTACAGCGGTAGAGCAAAGTATATTTTGTTAGCAATAAACCAAAAGCATATTTTATGGCCTAATCATCACTACATAGAACACCACCCATAAAGCATGATACTAGTAGACCACAAACTGCTATAAACACCCAAAGCATATTTTATTGCCTAATCATCACTACATAGAACACCACTCATAAAGCATGATACTATTAGACCACAAACTGCTATAAACCCCAATAATATAATAGACTATACTAGTGACTATAATTGTGTTACCCAATATTTTACGAAATAATACTATAAAACATAATAATAAACACACTAATAGTGTATATTAGTTGAATGCACAATCTGATGAGAAGTAAAAAAAAAACAACAACATAACAATAACCTATAAAGAGTGTAGAGTATTTTTGTGCAAACTATTATACTAGTAGATGGTCTAAGATAACTGTATGTGAAGGAAAAGGTGTGCTCTCCACTCAAACTTTCTTTTTATGAAATCTCCAACTCCCCAGCTGAGCGGTACGCCCAATGGGAAACAAAACGTGGCACATAACACGCCGCCCACCAGCTCTGGCTCGGTGAATAGGAATCAGTAATCGGGCGGAGTATAAACAACACCGCCGCCAATGTGCTCCTCCCATCTCTGAAGAAATCTGGTGGGCAACTTAGTATTATATTAGTATGTAATAATAATAACAATAATAAAAATAATAATAATAATAATAATAATACTAATAATAATAAGAATAATAATAATATTAATAATAATAATATTAATAATAATAACATGCAATTACATTTTATAACA
>NW_024726480.1:0-28659 GCF_018991925.1 Homarus americanus
GTCAACATGTCCCTCCTGATGTGAAGTGGAGGGACGTGGGCCTCAACCTCTAGTTTACCTACACGTGTACACCTGTAAGCACCCAGACATAGACGAAGGCATCGGTTCTGTATTCTGGTTAGCTTTGCGAGTGTGGTGTCGCATGCCGAAGCATACAACTGGCATCCATAATCAAGTTTTGATCTGATCAGGGTCTTATACACCATAAATAAAGATTTCCTATCGGCTCCCCATGTAGTACCTGATAAAACTTTCAGGATGTTTGTGACTTTAAGACATTTACTTTCAAGTTCGTTAATGTGGTTTTTCCACGTTAATTTCCGGTCAAAATGAACACCAAGAAATTTTACTGAAGTCTGAAATTTAATAGGAGTATCATTTAATTTTAATACTGGATTTCTAATGTTACGTTTCTTAGTGAAGACTACTCCTACTGTCTTCTCAACTGAAAACCTAAATCCCCATTGTATTGCCCACTGTTCCGCGGCTTTTAGGCCGGTTTGCACCCTTTGTGCAGATAGCCTCTCAAATCGAGAGGAGCGCCAGATTGCGCAATCGTCAGCAAACAAGGAGAATTTGAGGTCACTTAAGCTGGGGGCTGGTGATAGGAAATCATTAATCATTATAAGGAATAAAATTGGGCCCAGAACGCTACCTTGTGGAACTCCATTTTCAAAGACAAATGTGTCTGACTTTACGTTACCTTTTAATTTGACGGAAAAAGTCCTGTCTTGCAAAAAATTACTAATGAAAATTGGCAAATTACCTCTCAGACCCAAGGCGTGGAGCTTCATCATGAGGCCAGTCCGCCATGTCATGTCGAAAGCTTTTTCTATGTCTAAGAATACTGCAATTAATGTTTCTTTACTGCAAAGAGCTTTTGAGATGTCAGTTTCAAGACTTATTAAATGATCTAGTGTGCTTCTACCTTGGCGGAAACCACACTGTCGATCATTCAATAAGTTGTTACTTTCCAAAAAATACATTAGTCTACGCTTTATCATACGTTCCATGACCTTACACAGAAAGTTTGTGAGCGAAATCGGACGGAATGAGTTGGTGTTGTTCGGGCATTTGTCCCTCTTCGGGATCGGTACGACATGGGCAAAGTGCCATGAGTTTGGAAACGTTCTGGACGTCCAGATCTCATTGTACACTTCTAGCAATTTGTCCAGGTTTCCCTGGTCAAGGTGCTTAATCATCTCGTATCGTATACCGTCAGGTCCAGGAGTAGAGCCCTTGCCCTTATTAATAGCAAAGGAAAGTTCCTCTGGGGAAAATGCTCGATTGTAGCCCTGTTCGTCCCCGTTCTCGAAGTCGAGATGCAAGAGCTCGGCACGATCACGGAACACGCCGAAGAGTGGATCATGATTGGTGGAGCTACTGGCATCTGCAAACTTCTGGCCTAGGGTGTTGGCAATGGCCTGGGGTTCGTCGAGAATCCGCCCTCCACTACTCACCTGTGGGATAAAACTCCTTCCTCCTTTGGATCTGACCCGGTTTATAGCCGACCATACCTCAGAGGAAGGGGTATCCTTGTTAATAGTGGAGACGAACGCCCGCCAAGACTCTCTCTTACACTCCCTGAGAACCCTCCTAGCCTTGGCTCTAGCTTTTTTATATTCAATTAAGTTTACAAGTGATGGAATTCTATTGAATAAACGACATAGCCTATTTCGCTCACAGACCACTCGTCGGCAGTCTGGTGTCCACCATGGAACTCCAGGCCTGTGGGTTTTTGCAGAAGTCTTAGGAATTGTTAAATCTGCTGCGTGTATTATAGCTTGTTGTATGTGTGTAATTTTGGTGTTGATGTCTTGTCCAATGGTGTCTATACGAACGGCTCCTGAGTAGGCCCTCCAGTCTGCTTTCCTAAGGTTGTAGCGCACCTCGGGAGTAGCCGTTGGGGCGCCACACTCGTAAGAAATGCAGATCGGAAAATGGTCGCTACCCAGAGAGTCGTCGTATGTAGAAAATTTACAATATAATAGCAAGGCAGCATCAACTATAGAAAGATCTATAGCTGACGCTGTGCCAAATCGTTCGTCCACTCGAGTCGCACTACCGTCATTCAGAAGAGACAAGTTGGAGTTGAGGATAGCTGCAGCCACCTGCTCTTCCCTCCCGTCACTCCGGACACTGCCCCACCGCAAATGGCGAGCGTTGAGGTCGCCAAGGATCATTTTCTTTCCTGGCAGTTGGTTAAATAGCTCCTCAAGCTCACCATCGTCAATGAGCCTGCCCGGAGGACAGTATAGTGAACAGATGGCAACATAGCCAGTCCGAATCCTAACTCTGCACGCCACAGCCTGCAGGTTCACGTTCAGATTGACTCTTTGCTGGGCAAATGAACTCCGAATGTATAGGGCTACCCCCCTTAGGTTGTCTCCCCTGTAGGACGTGTAGTTGTCGAATACAGGTGGGTCGTCGTGACCCGCAAGTAGCGTCTCTTGTAGGCAAAAAACGTCCGGCTGGAATAATGACATTAGTAAATGAAATTGAGCATTTTTATTCCTAGCACCTCTGCAATTCCACTGGATGATACTGAATTATAAGTCTGAGAGTTGATATGGTCAGCGTTTTGGGCTTTATTTTTCTTTCCTCTTGTTTCGCGGGGGGAAAAGGGTACCGGGGAAGGATCCCCCGCATCAGATGAGCAGTCTTCCGGCTCCAAAGAGCCAGTACTCTGCTCGGCAGGGGCTCCCTGCCCCGGGGGTGTTGCAATAATGCGAAAGAATGGTTGTGGTGTTGAGTCTCTTGTCATGCTTTCTAGCGATTGTGATCTCCTCCTTACGTTGGGGTAGGTAAGGTTGCGAGTCTGTTTGGGTTTTGGGGTCAGGTATAACTTGGTGTTAGTTTCGGTCTCGTTATTAGTCGTAGTTGTATTTGTGTTCTCGTCTTTGGCGTCTGTGGTTGAATAACCGGTGATTGTGGAGTCAGTCTGTGTTGCGATGGTCTTGGTCTCAGTCTGCGTTCCAGTGGTGCACATTTTGGGAGGTGAGGTATTTTTGGATACAGCGGATGCAAAGGACATTCCAGGTGTTGGTGTCTGCAAGGACAACTCCACCTGCCTCTTAGCCTCCCTGTAGTCCAAATTGTTCTCTACTCTCACCTTACTGATCTCATACTCCTTCAGGTAGGAAGGGCACTTCCTGTCTGAGGCAGCATGCTGACCCGAACAGTGGTAGCATTTTTCCTCCGTTTGTGTACAGTCATCGTCCCTGTGTCCGGTCTGAGCACATTTGGAGCATACCTGGGTGTTACGGCAGGCCTTTCCAGTGTGTCCAAACCTTTGGCAGTTAAAACAACGCATTGGGAATTGAATGTATGTTTTGGTCTGGACCCTCTCATATCCTACCAAGACATGAGTGGGCCTAACAAGTCCGTCAAAAGTGAGTACAGCTGTAGTCGATCGTTTTCGCTCACCGTCTGAGGTCTTCCTATTAAATACGAAAGCATCGACGACTCCTTGATCTTTCATGTGGTACTTAATTTCGTCATTACTCATCCCCTGAAATTCGTAGCTGTTAACTACAGCCTTACAGGTGTTGAGAAATGCTGGGATATACGGTTCCACAGTCGTTGAATGAAAAGTTTTTAGATTCAAGGCGTCCCTCATTTGCTGTGCGTCTTTAACGGTAACTTGGAGTTCGCCTTTTCTTGTCTTTCGGACTTTCTCCACGTCCCCTGTCTGATCCTTAATGGCCTTCTGTATGATGAACCCATTAATTTTGTCAAACGAGGTAGACGTGTCAATAGTCCGAAAGTGGATTACTCGGACCTTCTCAGTTGATACTTCTAGGTTGGTTGGTTGGTTGTACGGAGAGAAGAGAGCAGTAGCTCTGAGAGTGGGAGAAGGATAAAAGTACAAGGTAAAGTTCAGAAGTGGGAAGTAAAGGAGAAGGTTAACAGCAGGTGGGCTATCCACCTTGCGGAGACGGGTTTTTTTGTCTTCCGTAACTGTGCTGCATTAGAGGTTCATGGGGTTAGGGAAGGCCGGTCTCAGCCAAGCTAAGCTAAGTTATTCCGAGTTGTCCTTGGGGCATATTATCTTAGGGTGGGGGGGGGTCCCTCCAGGTCCTTGTGGCACTGTAGGGATGATCCCCATCTTTTTTTTCTTTTTTTTTAACTATTTAGGTCTCTGTTTATTTGTGGGGTCCCTCCAGGTCCTTGTGTGACTGGAGAGTTGTGCCCATCTTTTTGGTTCTTATTTGTTGTTATTTTGTTGTTATTGTGTATATAGAGGCTCTGGTTCTTCATTATCATTTTTCCTGCTTCTAGGCCACCAACTGTGTGTTGTATTGCTGTTTTCCTCAATTAATTTGTTTAGTATGGGATCCTGTTCTTGCTGGATTTTTTCCCATATTGCTTTTGCTTGGGTGTGTATTCTGATGTTGAGTGGGTCTATACCGTGTTCTATGTGTATGTCTTGTACTGTTTGTGTGTATGGTGGTTGGTGTTTTGCCGCTCTTCTGAGGGCTATATTTTGTACTGCTTGATATTTAAGTTGATTAGTTCTTGCAATTGTGTTCAGAGGTATCGGAGGGTATTCTAAGTGTGGTCTGATCAGTGCTTTATATAGGTGCAATTGCGTGTTGGTGTCCAGTTGGAGGAATCTTCTGAGTTTTGTAAGTTGGGTTCTTGCCATAGCTATTCTTTCATTAATGTGAGGGATTATTCCACTTCTGGATATTTTGAGTCCTAATGTTTTTCCCTTGGCAACATATGGTATTTGTTGATTGTTGATAATAATAGGGCATGGGTTCGTTTTCGCGATGTGAATTATTTGGAGTTTTTGGACATTGGTTTTTATCTTCCATTTTCGTTCATAGTCGTTTATTAACTCTATTTCTCTGCATGTTCTAATGGCCATCATTTGTTTTGATTTTCCCGGGTACCTGATTATCTGTGTAACATCATCTGCATATGCTATATATTCTGATTGCCGTGGTTGCGGCATATCTGCCGTATATACAGTATATAACGTTGGTGATATATTGCTGCCTTGGGGAACTCCGCTATAAAGGTTGAAGGTTTGTCCTAGATGGTTGTCAATGATTAGTTTGGCCTTTCTGTTATCTAAGAAATTACATAGTAGTGCTGTGATGTTTGTAGGCATGTTCAATTTGATTATTTTATACTTCATTCCTTCATGCCAGACTTTATCAAATGCTTTTGAAACATCTCTTAGAATTATATTACATTGTTCTTTGTTACTTGCAGCATTTGCGATTGATTCATATATTAATGCTATTGCTGTAATGGTTCCTCGGTTTTTTCGAAAGCCGTGCTGTCTCGGGTTATATTTGTTTTCTTGGTCTAGGAAATTTCTGAGTCTGTGGTTAATTATTTTTTCTAATATTTTACCGGGTGTTTCCAGTAATGAGATGGGTCTGTAGTTTTCTGCTTGAGTATGGTTCTTTCCTGCTTTCGGGATGAGTCTGATTTTGGCTAATTTAAATTTGGTGGGGAAAAAGCTAGTTGCAAGTGAGGCATTGTATATATTTTTGAGCTGTTCGATCATAGTCTGAGGAATGTTTTGTAATACGATTTTATTAATTTGGCTTATGCCAGGTGCTTTATTCTTGAAACTTGCTATTGTTTTTACAATATCATTTTGAGTTAGAGGGGCAATTATTGGGTTGTTGATGTTTAAAGAGTTGAGGTTAATTTTTACGGTGTGTTTCCATTTCTCTGTGTTCTGGTTCAGATATGTTCTTGTTGCCTGTTCTGTTTCTTGACAAAAGCTTCTATTATCTTCGTCGTTGATTGTGAATATGTTTTTCCAGAATTCTCTAAATATCGGTTCTTTTTCGTGTGATTCTGTTGCTTTTCTACCGTTTTTGTCCTTAATATAACTCGTTTCTACCGAATTAGTTCCCATTAGGTTTTTAATTTTTTTCCAGAATGCTTTTGGGTTTCTGTGATCTGCTTGTGTGTCCTGAATCAGCTTGTTTCATTGTGTTTGTTCTTACTTATTTCTTTCAGTTCTTCTTTTATATTCCTGTATAATATTCTGATGTCATTGTTCCACCCGTGTGTTTTGGTGTATTCATATAGATTGGTGAATCTGGTTTGTATCATTTTCTCTTCATGTGTTAATTGTGCATGTGGTAATGTACGGTATGTTGTTTTTGGGATATTGTTTTGCATTGCTGATGTTACTTCTTTGTACCATTTGTCCAGCGATTTGTCGATCTCAGTTGTGTCTTTTTTGTGTAGGAGTGTTGGTTCGTTTTTGCTGAGATCCAATTTAAATTTTTCCCAATTTGCTCTATTAAGTGAAAATCTTGGGATTGATGGAATTTGTATCGGAGATGTAGATAAAGTTGCTATTATGGGTAAATGATCGCTGGTTGTTGTGGGTCCAGCTTTTAGATGTACATTTAGATGGTGATGTCTATTGGTTAAAACAATGTCAGGTTTCCCAGTGTTACCGGCTGATACATAAGTTGCGAAGTCGGGCCCAAGGTGAGTTATTGTCCCGTGTTCGATGAGAGCATGTAGAATTTTTCCTCCTGGGTTTCTGATATTATTTCCAAGGGTTGTATGTTTTGCATTCAGGTCTCCTATAAAGTATGCTGGGTTGTTTTGCCTCATTAGTTTTAAAATATCACCTGTAGGGAATATAGGCCTTCTAAATGTTAAATAAGACGTTCCGATTAATATTGGGCCTCTGGTTGTGTTTACTTCGGCTGCTAGAAAGTTGCTATGAAAGTTGTCTATGATTTTATACTGTATATTGCGTTTTATAGCTATTGCTATGCCGTCGTGTGGTTCATCATGAATGTTCATTTGGTGTACATGGTAGTTAAAAATCTTGATTTTGTCACCTTTTTTCCGACCATGTGCGTTGATAAGAATAATGTCTGGGTCTATTGTACTGTATATATTGGTGAGTTCTGATTTCCTCGTCAGATTCCAGGCAAGGACGTTGTGCTGGATTATCTTTAATAATTTATTTTGTGTAATCGTGGATCCCGAGAACTTGGTGTAGGGTGTTTGCTGGCTCGTGCATCTCCTGGTGAGTGTCTACTCCTTTCCTCCTTCAGTCCCGTTCTGATTTTCTTAAACTTGGTTACATCCACTCCTTCGATTCTATTATATTTGGTATTTAAAAGTCCTGCAGTTATCAATTGGTCTATATAGGTTTCTTCTACCCTATCGTCTTCGTAGGTGAATTTTACAGTGCCTTCCTTGATTTCCTGCAGAAGTCTGTCATTTGATATTGTAGGTGGTGTGTTGACTGCGTAAAAGCGGATGCCGATCTCATTGCCTAGGTCTGCTGGCTGCACATCGCTTGGTGAAGATGGGGGGGCACGATGGCCAAAGTGGGATTCTTTTCTTAATTTTGCTTTGGTTGGATCAACTTTTGCAGGTTGTGGTTTCTCTGTTTGCTGAGTGGTGGAGTCTGATAATTTGCGGTGTGGTGTGACTTCTTGGGTGATAGGGTCTGTTTCCATGACGGTTTCTTCTGTGAATGGTTTGGTTTTGTGCTCCTGTGGTGTTGCTCCCAGGTTACTCTCGGTGACGATTTTGAATATTTCTGTTGAGGGGGCGTCGTCTGGAAATTTTACCTCTGGCAGATTGTTTGCCGCAAACATTTCTCTAATCGTTTTTCCGAATGTTCCTGGTTTAGCAATGTTATTAAGGTGTGCATGTATAATACTAGTTAGAATCGTGAAAGGTAATCCTTCACTCAGATTGAGGTATGTTGGCTGCATGAGGGGATTTTCTTTAGTTTTCTTCAAGACTTTGGAAGTGGTATCTTGTAGCTTTGCAATTGCTGCGTATGTTTTGTTGGGGTCTGTTTCAATCTTCTTGTTTGTTCTTTCTTTTTCTCTCAGGTTTCTAATTATTTCTTTTCTTATGGGACAACGCGCTGCTAATGTTCGGTGGTCCCCATTACAGTTCAGGCATTTTGGGTTATCTTTATTACTACATTCTCTGAATGTATGGCCCTCTGTTGCACATTCAGAGCAGAACTTCTTATCTTTTAGTGGACAATTAACAGCTAGATGATTGTATTTGTAACAGGTCCAACAGGGTGTTATTGGGAAAAATTCCTCCTGCTCAATTTGATGTTTTGTTAGATGATAGTGGGAAATACAGAGGCCATTCTCTATTGCTTTTTGTGCCATGGAGATCTCTCCAAACCTGACCTTCATCATCGTAGGAGCACCAGGCATTAGCACAACCTCCTCGACTCTGGCCCATGTGTTCTTCTCCTCTATATTATTAGCAATATCACTTGGTGTTTGTTTTAATATGTTCTTGTCTACCCTTTTGATCACTATGGATTTTTTGGCTCGTAGTTGTGGTGGTATTACTATTTCGAAACCATGCTCTTTTAATTTCTTTGTTGATTCGTCTGAAAGCATGTTGTCCACATCTTTTTCTTCTAAGCACAAGACTATGTATGAGTCCTTTGTTTCTATTAGTGCGGCGAATTTGATACATAACTGGGCACACAGTAGTATACCCAGTTCCTCCTTACGTTTTTCCGATACGCCTCCCAAGAGGGAGCGTACCCGTATCCTGTTTCCGGTTGTCCTAGGCATTACATTTGGTCGTTCTCCGTGTCGTCAATGTTGATATGATTTTTTCAGTCACCCTACCTATTCCAGGCGAGCAACCTAAACACAGGAATTACAGCACCCCCCACCGCCACTTGCTGGTCGAATGGTCGTAGGGTGGTTCCTGTGTCACTCACCTAGTAACCCCGTTAGGGGAACCTATATCCCTATTGTTGAAATTGCTCACTTATAGGCGTGAACTTGATGTGTACCTATTCGGGGGAGGGGTGGAGGATTAAGGATTTGCGACCCCCTTCCTAGGTGGAACACGCACGATCACGGTTTCCCAGGAAGGCTCGGCGGAGGGGTGGGTTCTGCTCCTACCCCCTTTCGTGTTCACAAACCCCTGCAGTGGAGGTGAACAGTTACAGGGGGGACCCAAGGACGAATACACCTCTAGGGTGCAGGTCTCCAGGCCAGAGCGAAAAAAGAAGGAAGAACAAGGTAAAATAGCCAGAGGTGCAAGTGACACCGGTGGGATCGCGGCCCAAATCCGCTACAGAAAGCCGTTACAGATCACCCGATCAGGGCCGCCTCTGATCAGGAGTCACCCCTGATCAGTAGGGAAGCACAGAAAGGGCGTTGTCTGCAACGAGCTTACCGGTTGAGTGTAGTGATGGTGGAGGGGTGGTCAATTTCGTTCAGGTCGTCAACGGTTGAAAAACAGGCTGGCAGGCTTTAGCAGTGAAGGTTCTAGAAAGAGGTCCGTTCACGGCGAAGGCTGGCTGGTGATGTTGTGAAGTTTGGTCGGTAGCCGTTACATTGTCTGGGTTTGTCATTGGTCGTGGCAGTCGTGGGTCATGATTGGTCTCCCGCCTCTGCCTGTCCCTGCCTGGACGAGCAGAGGGGGGCTTGGAGTTTCCCCTCCCAGAGGGCATGGTTGGGGTGGCTGGGAACCACCCCTTGGGTACAGCTTTGCTTGTTTAATTACATGTATGGTTTTGGTGCACTAAGGTTATGCAAGGCCCTAAGGTGCAAAAAAAAAATCTTCTACTTAAGGACGACCCCCGAACAGTGGTGTGCCTGCACGATCACAGACGTCACTGCTGGATTGGCCCAGGTTTTCCCCCGACCCCCACTGGAGACACACAATCCCACTACGTGAGGTGTGCACCACTGGGGGGGCTCTAGCACGAATACTGAATTATAAAAATTCAGCAGGTGCCTCGGCCAGAGTAAGTAATAGAAAAAATGTAGTAAGAGAGAAAGCCCTCCTACCACGTCAGGAAGGACAACAGTTAGCGCTTCCCTCGCAGTTGTGTGGGTAACTCACACTAACTGTGGGGAGGGAATCCTAAGGTTGTCAATCCTGAGAGCTCGTGAGGTGTCAAAAATGGTACAAGTGACAAAGCCACTTTTAAAATGAATTTAATGAATGAATGAGTTGCTGTGAAATGCTGTGATGTTGTTGAAAAAGCAAGAACAAGTGCAAGTGCACAAGATGCAGCAGGCTATGGCGAACAGAAACCGTTGCGCAGAGTACTGTTCCCGCAAGAACGTCAGTCTCCTCCCGTGTCCAATCAGCCTCTCTGCCTTCTCGTCTTGGCTCCACTAGTACTGTACACACCCTCTCTAGCCTTAGTTTACAGTAATGTTGAAGTATATAATGAAGACTCACAGCTCATGGGTTAGAAAAACAAAAGATGCTTGTTTTATTTATTTATTTATTTATTTATTTATTTATAGTTTATTTTAGAATCCCGAAAGTTAGAACAAAATGGCTGACGGGACTCACAAGCGGGCGGTGTTTACAGTATGGACCAAGAATAAAAAATAAATGAAAAATAAAATAAATAAATCGTAAATTGGTGCATTGTTTCTCCAGGGGTAATTATAGAAGTACAAATGTTCTCCAGCAGTGGGTAACGATCATAGTCACGTATAGAGCTTCCGACGCAGGTAGATTGATATAGATGCATTACCTTGAGTTAGTGGGTTACAGGGGCTTCTTACACGATAATATTAAAGGTGTTTTTTCCTTCTGTTTGTGGCACTTGAGGTGTTTAGGTTAGGTTTAATTAAAATGGTTTAGTTATGATAGTTATATTACGATAAGTTAAGTTGAATTTAGAACTTTTGATTTACATATATCGTGTTTTAGAAGGATTTGTTAGCTAATAAGTTTAATTTGGATAAGTTTAGTTTACTTTAGATCATTTGATTTTACAAGGTCGTATTATAATGACTGGGAACCATATAGAAACCTGTTAGAATAAATATTTCTACGGCAGTGAATGAGTAGGTCAATAAGTGGTGTATAGAGCTGCTGACGCAACTTAAACGGTATATACTGTACATTATATGTTATCAGAGCTTTCCTGTTGTACGTAACCGCCTCCGTCAAAGTGTCTTAGTGGCTCATGTGAAGATTAGCCTCTAGTTTATTTAACCTCAAGATTAACTACACTGGCACTGCCTGACCTGACCTGACCTGACCTGACCTGACCTGACCTACCCTACCCTACCCTACCCTACCCTACCCTACCCTACCCTAACCTAACCTAACTTAATCTAACCTAACTTAACTTCCCATGTAGCGTTAGGTTAATCATTAGTTGAAATAAGCTGGGAGTGTTAATCTTCATGTAATCTATCTTAATTAACAATTTTGGTCAGGTGAGGCCTTCTTTACCTTACTCGAGAGCAGGAGGAGGAGGACTTGCTAACGTCTACAGATCATCGTCAACCAAGGCAGATAATGAATACCTTTTGTTTACCTTCGTGGCTTAAGAACACATCTTAACACCATAAGACTATTCGCCTCAATGCAATAATACAGTAATTGATTATTGTATTCTAATAAAATTTACGGTGTATCTTTTGAACCAGATTTATTGTTTGACTTTTGTGAATGAGAAACTGGTTGAGGTGTATTGTGGAAAACATCCTTAAGAGCAGCTCTGTGTGTTCTTACGACCTCAAAGTAACACAAAAGGTAGCCAATATCTACCCTTGGTCAGTCACTTTATGTAGATGTCAATTGTGTCATTTTTCTAGACTTAGTGCCCCTTGGAGGAGAAAGTAAATACAATGTTGATTTATTTTGGTCACAACACACGCTAGTAGATTATTTTTTCCTATTTAACTAAATAATTAACACTATGTAGCTAACTAATTATATGACTCAAAGATGGTAACCAATATGGCGTCGATATTGTTCACATACTCTATGATTAATAGATGTATTGTCTGTTTAATTTTAGGGAAGAATTTAATTTATAAACTTTTGAGAATCTGGATACAGGAGTTTTGTCTTTGCGCGCGCGCGCGCGCGCGTGTGTGTGTGTGTGTGTGTGTGTGGTGATGATGATGATGACGGATACTTTCCTCTGCAGTGAAAAAAATATCTTGACATTGTAAAGTTTAACTGTAAGCCGAAGGAACGTTTGTAATGTGACTTATTATGTGAAATTGTAACTTGAAATTCTTTGTGAAAAAAATATTTCCCTATAAAGTTTGGCAGTAAATGAAGTATTACATCAAGGTGTAACTTGTAGTTCCTTGTGAAGTAAATTACCTAAGTGGACGATACAGCTACTCCAGGGTGTAAGACCTAGAGTAGAAAGTCTTAAGACCTTACCTGAGGTTGAAAGACTATTATAGTGGAACGTCTTAGGTATTGAAACTTTAATTACAGTAAATAAAATATAATCTACCTAAACATTCCTTCACCTGGCGACAACTAATGATACAGGTGGTGTAATAGCTCTTTAAAATTCCTCCGTTTGATATAATAATGACCACACATGAAATTATAATGTGCAATATCTTGATAACACATTAGCTGCAACATTACACATAGTCCAGTGTATGTGTAGTGAGGGACATCTACCTAAATGAGTTACAGAATGTGGAGTTGAGGCAAAAAAATGTTGGGACATGTTTGAGATCATCAGTTGAGCCAAACGTTTATACTCAATATTGTTTTAATGGCATTTTAGAGCGACCGAAAAATGTAAACAAAATGGCCGGCTAGGCTCGGGTGATCCACGAGTCCTCTTATGAAGGATCGACAATAAATGAAAACAAATCAGATTAATTTAAACACATTTCCAAGAGTATTAGATCATGTAAAGAGAGAAAATTAATACTTGATATTTGTAGAAGCTTTTTTTTTTCGTCCGTTTTCGTCTTGGTTAAAACAATTGTGGTGGTGTTACCTGTTCCAAACGGTAGACATCAAGGAAATGGATCAAGACCTAAATACTCAAAGGTACACATGATGATTTGTTCCCAAGTCCGAGGATTTACTTCACAAAACAGATTAACTTTAGGACACAATGATGGCGAACAAAATAACATCAACATTGCGTACAGCACATATCTTGCTTTGACTCTTAACTCTTGTAATTTTTCGTAATGTTAGTGAATGAATTTGAGATTCTGGGCATATTTTCCTGTTTTTCTTTCTAATCAAGTGTAAAGGAAGATGTACTGTTTATTGATGGATTTGGTGATGTCTTAATAGTGTATTAGTGTGTTAATATTACACAGGTTTGGTATAGTGGTGACGGTAATGTAGTGTAGTAAGATTTTAACACATGGAGGTGAATTTGTCTTTTATGTTGAGGATTTAAGAACATAAGAATATAAGAAAATAAGGAGTCTGCAATAGGCCGGTTGGCCTGTGCATGACAGCTCCTGTCGAGAGTTACTACCACTCTCTATCATCCATGAATCTATCTAGCCTCCTTTTGAAACTTTCCAGAGTTCCCGCACTTACTACAAAGTTGCTAAGCTTGTTCCACTCGTCCACCACCCTATTTGTGAACCAGTTTCTTCCTATCTCCCTCCTAAACCTAAACTTATCCAACTTGAATCCGTTGCTCCGAGTCCTATCCTGCTCGGATATTATAAGAACTTTATCTATATCCCCTTTATTGATTCCTTTCACCCACTTCAATACTTCTATCATATCTCACCGCACTCTTCATCTTTCTAGGGAATGCAAGGGAATGCAAGTTAAGTTTCTGTAACCTATCCTGATATGGAAGGTTTCTAAGTCCCGGAATCATTTTTGTCATTCTTCGCTGCACCGACTCTAGTGAATTTATATCCATTCTATAATAGGGGCACCAGAACAGAACCGCATAATCGAGGTGCGGCCTGATTTGTTAAAGGGAAGATCTGGTGGACGGGGATAATTGTCTGGTTGTGATGGACACGGCTCACCTAACCTAACCCAATCTAACCTAACCCAACCAAACCTAACCCAACCTAACCCAACCCAACCTAACCTAACCCCTATATATGCGTGAGATAAGGTTCTGATTCAAGAACAAGATGCACAAGTTCGAATCCAAATTGAGCTGTAGGGTTTGTTGACTAATTCGGGGCTTCACATTCATAAAACTCTCAAATGGGATACGACTAAACCCGAAGCCCCATCTTCCGTCGGTCGGTCATTGGTGTCAGGTCAAAGTTCAGTTTGTAGTTCACCTCCTGTGATATGTGTCATTTATCGAAACGAAACATGAGGTTAACGTGAAAACAAAACCTCGAAGCAACACGTATAAACAGGGTCGAGTTTTCATCGGATTTTACGTCATGAAATTTTCCATCTTGAGAGAGAGAGATTGATTGATTGATTCCGATGCTGAAATTAACACTAAAATTTTATACTGTAATTGAGATAAATGCAGGTAAGGTTGGCGTATGGAATTATTGAAGGACGATCACAGAAATGTTTTACCTGTTTCCTGTGATGTAAGTCCAAAAGGGTGTTAATTGTCATGGGTTTATACGTCCAAAATGTTCTTCATATCGTAGGGTTTTACATCCAAATATGCCATCCAAGTCCATATGTCCATTCATCCAGTTAGCTGTTTATCCATCCACCGATTCACCCACCTACCCATCTCTCATCCCATTCAGTCACCCATCTACCCATCTATCCTCCCATTCAGTCTCCCATCCATCCATCCATCTATCCATCCATCCATCCTTCCATCCATCACACGAGGAATAGAATGACCCACTTATAATTTTTCTCTTTCCTGCTGCACTAAGGATCAACCACCCAGAGTGGTATGGCTACTCTGAGTAAGTACACTCTGTATTCCTCCTTTACTCTATTGTGGGTGTAGGTGGTGGGTAGTGTGTGTTTGTGGGTGTAGAACGTGGATAGTAGGTTTGTTTGTGGGTGTAAGGGCGTGGATAGTAGGTTTGTTTGTGGGTGTAGGGCGTGGATAGTAGGTTTGTTTGTGGGTGTAGGGCATGGAGAGTAGGTTTGTTTGTGGGTGTAGGGCGTGGATAGTAGGTTTGTTTGTGGGTGTGGGGCGTGGATAGTAGGTTTGTTTGTGGGTGTGGGGCGTGGATAGTAGGTTTCTTTGTGGGTGTGGGGCGTGGATAGTAGGTTTGTTTGTGGGTGTAGGGCGTGGATAGTAGGTTTGTTTGTGGGTGTGGGGCGTGGATATTAGGTTTGTTTGTGGGTGTAGGGAGTGGATAGTAGGTATGTTTGTGGGTGTAGGGAGTGGATAGTAGGTTTGTTTGTGGGTGTGGGACGTGGATAGTAGGTTTGTTTGTGGGTGTAAAGCGTGGATAGTAGGTTTGTTTGTGGGTGTAGGGCGTGGATAGTAGGTTTGTTTGTGGGTGTGGGGCGTGGATAGTAGGTTTGTTTGTGGGTGTAGGGCGTGGATAGTAGGTTTGTTTGTGGGTGTAGGGTGTGGATAGTAGGTTTGTTTGTGGGTGTAGGGCGTGGATAGTAGGTTTGTTTATGGGTGTAGGGCGTGGATAGTAGGTTTGTTTGTGGGTGTAGAGCGTGGATAGTAGGTTTGTTTGTGGGTGTAGGGAGTGGATAGTAGGTATGTTTGAGGGTGTAGGGAATGGATAGTAGGTTTGTTTGTGGGTGTGGGGCGTGGATAGTAGGTTTGTTTGTGGGTGTAGGGCGTGGATAGTAGGTTTGTTTGTGGTGTAGGGCATGGATAGTAGGTTTGTTTGTGGGTGTAGGGCGTGGATAGTAAGTTTGTTTGTGGGCGTAGGGCGTGGATAGTAGGTTTGTTTGTGGGTGTAGGGCGTGGATAGTAGGTTTGTTTGTTGGTGTGGGGCGTGGATAGTAGGTTTGTTTGTGGGTGTGGGGCGTGGATAGTAGGTTTGTTTGTGGGTGTGGGGCGTGTGGATAGTGGGTTTGTTTGTGGGTGTGGGGTGTGGATGGTAGGTTTGTTTGTGGGTGTGGGGCGTGGATAGTAGGTTTTGTTTGTGGGTGTAGGCGTGGATAGTACGTTTGTTTGTGGGTGTAGGGCGTGAATAGTAGGTTTGTTTGTGGGTGTGGGGCGTGGATAGTAGGTTTGTTTGTGGGTGTGGGGCATGGATAGTAGGTTTGTTTGTGGGTGTAGGGCGTGGATAGTAGGTTTGTTTGTGGGTGTAGGGTGTGGATAGTAGGTTTGTTTGTTGGTGTAGGGAGTGGATAGTTGGTTTGTTTGTGGGTGTAGGGCGTGGATAGTACGTTTGTTTGTGGGTGTGGGGCGTGGATAGTAGGTTTATTTGTGGGTGTGGGGCATGGATGGTAGGTTTGTTTGTGGGTGTGGGCGTGGATAGTAAGTTTGTTTTGTGGGTGTGGGGCGTGGATAGTGGGTTTGTTTATGGGTGTGGGGCGTGGATAGTGGGTTTGTTTGTAGATTGTGGGGCGTGGATAGTAGGTTTTGTTTGTGGGTGTAGGGCGTGGATGGTAGATTTGTTTGTGGGTGTAGAGCGTGGATATTGGGATTTGTTTGTGGGTGTTTGGGGAGTGGATAGTAGGTTTGTTTGTGGGTGTGGGGCGTGGATAATGGGTTTGTTTGTGGTGTGGGGCGTGGATAATGGGTTTGTTTGTGGGTGTGGGGCGTGGATAATGGGTTTGTTTGTGGGTGTGGGGCGTGGATAGTGGGGTTTTGTTTGTGGGTGTGGGGGCGTGGATGGTATGTTTGTTTGTGTGGGTGTAGAAGTGGATACTAGGTTTGTTTGTGGGTGTGGGGCGTGGATACTGGTTTGTTTGTGAGTGTGGGGCGTGGATAGTAGGTTTTGTTTGTGGGTGTAGGTCGTGGATAGTAAGGTTTGTTTATGGGTGTGGGGCGTGGATAGTAGGTTTGTTTGTGGGTATAGGGCGTGGATAGTGGGTTTGTTTGTGGGTGTAGGGCGTGGATAGTAGGTGTGTTTGTGGGGTAGGTCCTGGATAGTAGGTTTGTTTGTGGGTGTAGGGCGTGGATAGTAGGTTTGTTTGTGGGTGTAGGGCGTGGATAGTAGGTTTGTTTGTGGTTGTAGGGCATGGATAGTAGGTTTGTTTGTGGGTGTAGGGCGTGGATAGTAAGTTTGTTTGTGGGCGTAGGGCGTGGATAGTAGGTTTGTTTGTGTGGGTGTAGAATTATTGGATAGTAGGTTTGTTTGTGGGTGTGGGGCGTGGATGTGATAGGTTTGTTTGTGGGTGTGGGGCGTGGATAGTAGGTTTGTTTTGTGGGTGTGGGGCGTGGATAGTAGGTTTGTTTGGGTGTAGGGCGTGGATAGTAGGTTTGTTTGTGGGTGTAGGGCGTGGATAGTGGGGAATTAGTGTCAATTTAGGGGGTGAACTGGCTAAATTGAAAATCGAGTAATTTGGTAGCAATTTATTGTAGTCTTTAAGCATGCAAAACAATATTCTGGCATAAATTTTTTTTTATAATAAGTCCTACCTACATCAAATGGATTTTTAAATGTACATATTTGTGAATTTATAACATAACCAGCGTTTGCACACATGTTACTGTTTCAAGTTTCAAATTATTATATTTTATTATCCGTAGTCTATTTGAAAGTAACCAATGCCTTCATACTCTCTTTGCTTTGGTTTCTTGTCATCAGTAGTCTGCTTGCTATTTGTGCTTTGATGTAACCTTCTCGCCTCTCGTGGCTGTAAACATGGCCCGCTGCTTCTGTGACCATTTTCACACATCTCTCCACACTTTGAGTGTGGGAAGGCCACTTCGGCACCTGCATTGGAGTCTCTTTAAGGTTTCTCAATTCTTGGCTAGTTAGACTTGTTGTCAATGGTGGCTCTAAGACTTCCAAACTCAAGTCAACCAATTCTGACAATTTGGTGGCATTGACGTTTATTGGGGAACTTTTCTTGAATGAAACGAACAGTCTCCCAACTGGTCGTCATCTATTAGCGTTCCTCTAATCTTTAGAATGACTTCTACAGCCTCGGTTCGGAGATTGGTACATTGACTGCAAAGCATTGCTTGCAAAACTGCTTCTGATCGAGCATACCAAGCGGACCTTCTTGCCACAGGTAACACGATGTCCCTCACTACCTTCCTCTGTGTTCTTACTAGCTGCAATTGAAACAAAAGGTGATTGGGCCCATCCACCCACATAGGATTAAGTTTCACACTAAACCACTGGGGAAGATAAACTCCAATAATAAATTCAACAATTAACCTCAAATTCTTCAGCACTTTGCCCTTCAATTCGTGTTTGGAAATCCAAATCCTGCAGAAACGAAGAGCTGTAGTTAACCAACGGCTGTGACTGACAGGTCCAATCTCCAAGAGAGCCAATGACTGAGGCACTTCTCCTGATCTTATTGCTTGGGCAATACGATAAGCATAGGATTGATCTGTGCTGAGATCTTTGATGACTCCTTCAGACAACGCCGGAAGGGGAGGGCCAACTTCGACCTTTGGAAAGGTTGTATTTATTTCTAGTTGTGTTGCTTCATCCAGCATGATGCCAAGGGGACCTGACCACTTGTTGTTGCTCTTTGTAGGACCATCAAGTTCCTGGATGAGATGACGAAGAGGTAGCTCGCCTGTATGTAAATCACATACAATCCAAACAAGTCTTCTTCCTAGTTTTTCTCTAAATGCGTCATTACACCCCCTGCCATCCGGTGTTCACTGCAGTTGAATCTCCACCAACAGCCTGCAGTGAACTGCCAAGTCCTCTCTCCTGAACCCAACATAAAATATGATCAGCAATGACCTCTGCATGTTTCTTCCCTTCTACTTCAGTTTCGGGAGCAAAGTGAAACAAAAACCGACCACCAGGCTCAGAACAGACAGAGTAGTGTTCTTCTTTGATGAGACCTGGAAACTTTCTGTTCACTCCCTCTACTTCTAGCAAAACTTTTGTGTCATCTATTCTTCCATCAAACAAAAGACAGGAGAGCCCTCCCTCGCTTAAATCTTTTTCATGCTGATCAGATATTTCCTTCATTATTTTTTCTTGTGCTCTTCTAATTTTATTATGATCTATCACCAAAGATACATCCTCTCGGCTGATGAGGCCTGCATCTATCCAAGCGGCAGTTGCAATTTCTGCAGCCTCACGAAGTCCAGCATGGTGGCGAATACTAGCTAAAGCAATGTTTGAAATATTTCTTGTGTTGTATTTCATTTTCTTTGGTAAAGGTTCAGATGGCTCTTTGGAACTATCATCTGATGTTGCTTCCTGTTCATCAGAAGAACTATCAAAGAAGTGATAAACATCTTGACACAGCTCTTCCTCTCTTTGGATGGCTTCTTCACTCTTCATTTTCTTCTTTTGTTCCCTCTCTCGGATTTGTTCTCTCTTCTTGGCATTAGCAATCTGCTTCTTTGTTTCTGAATAATCTATTGAACCCATTTGCATACTTCCTTGGCCTTCTGCCTTTGTCCTCTGTGCCTTTATAAATTCAAGCTCTAAAACAGGGATCTTCTTTTCACGAGGACAACCACAATCAATGTGGGAATTATTTTCTCTCTTACCTGAGTGAGAACAGTTGGATTCAGAACATAATTGTATGGAGCACTTGCAGGTCAAAATGTCAAACAGAGTATCAAGTGTGTGCAGAAATTCATTTTTCCTGGCCAAGTTTCCTTTACCAAGTGATGTTTCAACTGCTTTGTGCCATAATTTCGTTAGTTTTAGCTCAATAGTTCGACACTGATTAATCACAGGTGGTTTGAATAGTGCATTAGCTTTTGTCCATTGATGCAGAAGAGGGACTATCATGTCATTTATGAGTTCTTTATCTGTATAGTTCCTTCTGTCCTTTGCATTTTTTTCTCGAAGGAGTAACCCTAATCTTAGCATGTCTCTCACTGTTGGAAGTTCTGATACAGGAAGCTCCTTCCCTTTACCAACTAGCAGGCTCAAGTGGGTTGACAACTGACTTCTTGTCTTCAATTTTGACATCTTCACACTATCTGACAAATAGAAAAATATTTCAATGTTTCATAATTCAATTGTTGTTTCAAAAAATATCAATTTGTTTATCAAAAATGCTGTAACAGAAATAACATAATAATTTCTTAGAACATAATGTTTTATACAATGATATAAGTAACTGCGACAATCAATATGCCCTACTTACAATAATTAAAATGTAGAATTCGTCTGGTAGAGTAGGTGCAAGTGCAATGAGAGCAAACCACCGTCTATGATATCTAGAAGGAGAGTGAGCCGGGCGCCTTATCCTCACGCTTGGTACAAGTCAAAACAAGAATTAAACTGTCCCACACGGAGAGCCTGTTCATGTTCATGTTCTGACATGCATATTGTACACAAGCTATAGAACCATAAAATACTCCATAATCCATATGCTTACATGAGATTAGTTAATATCAAGTGAATAATTCTAATCAAGTCTCATTAATTTGTTGAAATACTGATATTTGAAACTTTAAGGTATAATTGATGTAGGTGAGGGTTATTTCAATTCATTTTTGTTTGCTAATATCAAGTTTAGACATAAAGAGGCACAATATTTTGACTACCAAATTTGATTTTTAACATGTTGACAAAATTGACACACCCTAGTGGATAGTTGGTTTGTTTGTGGGTGTAGGGCGTGGATAGTAGGTTTGTTTGTGGGTGTAGGGCGTGGATAGTAGGTTTGTTTGTGGGTGTAGGGCGTGGATAGTAGGTTTGTTTGTGGGTGTAGGGCGTGGATAGTAGGTTTGTTTGTGGGTGTGGGGCGTGGATAGTAGGTTTGTTTGTGGGTGTGGGGCGTGGATAGTAGGTTTGTTTGTGGGTGTGGGGCGTGGATAGTAGGTGTGTTTGTGGGTGTAGAGCGTGGATAGTAGGTATGTTTGTGGGTGTAGAGCGTGGATAGTAGGCATGTTTGTGGGTGTAGGGCGTGGATAGTAGGTATGTTTGTGGGTGTAGGGAGTGGATAGTAGGTTTGTTTGTGGGTGTTTGGGAGTGGATAGTAGGTATGTTTGTGGGTGTAGATACATACATTGTTAAGAGGAATAAATCAAAATGGGAAGAAGATTAAGATAAATATACTGATGATTAATGGTACAGGTGAGTTAATAAAATTGATATAAATAGATAAATACAGTAGATAGATAGATAGATAGATAGATACAGATAGATAGATAGATAGATAGATGTAGATAGATAGATAGATAGATGTATGATTTTGTATACCGCAAGAGTAACTAAATATTCCTGTACCTGTATTTTCTTTCAGTTACAAAATACACAGGATTATAAATATGAGTATGCACATTGCACATCAGGTGTTACAGTCAGTGGTAATATTTTGTAATACTCTTAAGTGATGAGGTAACAGAGGAAATAGACGGATACTAACGGAGAGTTTTTGTAGAATTAGACAGACATTCAGACAGTAAAACTTCTTCCGACAATACAAATTTTGACGGTGGAATTTATACACGAGAGTGTATGGATAATTATGATGAGCTGAATTATGACATCTACGTCTGATAATCCGTTGTTTAGAATGGATTATTATTATTTTTGTTGAGTTATTTAACAGTTCGAGAAAAGGTTTATTATGGTACTATGTCCTATTATCACACAAGGTCATAATTGAAGTAAAATAACCAATTATACTGTATTATTTTAGACAATACATAAGAACATAAGAACATAAGAATGGAGGAAACTGCAGCGGGCCTATTGGCCCATACTGGGCAGTCCCGTTTACACCCAACCCCTATTGCTCATATGAGCATCCAACCTATGTTTGAAGCAATTCAGCGTATTCGAGTTAATGATGATATTTGGTAACTTGTTTCATTCATCCACTACTCTGTTTCCAAACCAGTGTTTACCTATTTCACGCCTAAATCTAAATTTGTCTAATTTAAAACCATTGTTACGAGTTCGCTCCTGGTTGGATAGTTTGAGTACCTTTGTAATGTCACCTTTGTTTAGCCCTGCCTTCCACTTATACACCTCTATCAGGTCGCCCCTCGCTCTACGTCTCTCAAGGGAGTGCAAATTAAGAAGCTTTAACCTGTCTCTATACTCAAGGTTCCTAATGCCCGGGATTAGTCTTGTCATTCTCCTCTGAATTCTTTCCAAGGATTCTATATCCATTCTGTAATACGGTGACCAGAACTGAACTGTGTAATCCAGGTGTGGTCTCACAAGAGCAAGATACAGTTTTAGGATGGCCTCGCTAGTCTTGTAACTAACACTCCTTTGTATGAACCCAAGTACTTTATTAGCCTTGTTACGAGCAAAAACACATTGTTTACTTGGCTTAAGGTTCCTACTTATCATTACTCCTAAATCTCTCTCGCAGTCGGATTTCTCTATGGCATCGTTGTTCATCTGGTATCTGGTTTCCCTGTTTACATCTCCTATACTGAGTACTTTACATTTGTAGACGTTGAATTTCATCTGCCATTTTTCAGACCATTCGAAAAATTTGTTTAGATCTTCCTGTAGTTTTGCCGAGTCCTCGTCAGATTTGATAACACGTCCTATTTTAGTGTCATCAGCAAATTTACTTATGTTGCTGTCAATGCCGATATCTATGTCGTTTATGTATATAATAAATAATAGTGGTCCAAGTACTGAGCCTTGGGGAACTCCACTTGTGACGTTGCTCCAATGGGACTTAGTGCCGTTAATGCTCACTCGCTGTTTCCTGTCCTGTAACCACGCCCTAATCCATTTAAGGATGTCACCTTTGATGCCATGAGCTTCTACCTTTCTAATTAGTCTTTCGTGGGGGACTCTGTCGAAGGCATTGCTAAAGTCGAGATAAACCACATCATAATTGTGCCCCTCGTCCACCGATTCGAAAACTGATGAAAAGAATGTTAATAGATTAGTTAGGCAAGAACGTCCGCTTGTGAAGCCATGCTGGGAATCATTGATCAATCGGTGCTTCTCCAGGTGATTTCGAATAGAGTTTGAAATGATTGCTTCCAGTAATTTGCCTACTATTGATGTTAGACTGATTGGGCGGTAGTTAGAGGATAGTGATCTATCCCCCTTCTTGAAAATCGGTATTACATTCGCTATCCTCCAGGATTCTGGTACTACACCTGTTTTTAATGACATGTTAAACAACTTTGCTAAGGGCATACTAAGCTCTTCCTTACATTCCTTTAATACTCTGGCAAGTATCTCATCGGGACCAGGTGACTTATTAGAACATAAGAACATAAGAACATAAGAAAGTGGGATACTGCAGGAGGCCGACTGGCCCATACAGGGCAGATCCCTTTCACACCCATCCCAGCACGTCCATGTGCCTATCCAACTTTCGTCTTGAAGCTCCCTAGCGTCCCCGATCCTACTATAGCACTCGGTAGCCTATTCCACATATCCACAACTCTATTTCCAAACCAGTGCTTGCCTATATCCTTTCTGAATCGGAATTTATCTAATTTAAAGCCATTTGTTCTAGTTATTTCGTTATTACTGAGCTTCAGAACATCTTCCATTTTACCCTTGTAAATCCCACTTACCCACTTGTACACCTCTATCATATCTCCCCTAACTCTACGCCTCTCTAATGAATGCAAGCCTAAGCTTTTCAGTCTTTCCTCATATGGAAGGTTTCTAATATTATGGATCATTTTTGTCATTCTTCTTTGTACTCTCTCCAAAGAATCTATGTCCATTCTATAATAAGGACACCAGAACTGAACCGCATAATCCATGTGTGGCCTCACTAATGCTAGGTAAAGTTTCAAGATAACGTCAGCAGTTCTGTTACTCACAGATCTAGATATGAACCCAAGAATCCTGTTTGCCTTGTTGCGAACGCTAATACATTGTTTTCTAGGTTTCAAGTCGTTGCTAACACATACACCTTGATTTTTTTCACAAACTGAGTTTTCTATTTCCGTGTTACCTAGTTTATACTTAACGTTTGTATTCGTCTTCCCTATCTGTAGTACCTTGCATTTATCACTATTAAAATTCATTTGCCAGTCTACTGACCACTCATGTAGTATCTAGATCTCAGTGTTCAAGTCACGTCTGAATTCTATCACTCTCCCCATTTTGGTATCATCTGCAAATTTACTAATCCTACTAGTTATGCTTCAAATCAAGATCATTAATGAATATAACAAACAGCAGAGGGCCTTAATACAGATCCCTGGGGAAGACCCCGCTTTTGGACCAAGATTCCTCAGTCTGAGACTTAATCCATTTATGCTGACTCTTTATTTCCTAAATTGTGTTAACCATGACCTAATCCATTTTAATACTGATCCACCGGCTCCATGTGCTTCTACCTTCCTTATCAATCTCTCATGAGGGACCTCTATCGAATGCTTTACTTAAATTAACAACAGTATCATATGACTGACACACGCATCGCTTCATATACTTCTGAGAAAAAGCTAAGCAAATTTGTGAGACAAGAACGTCCCTGGGTGAACCCGTGCTGAGAAGAATGAATTAAGTTGAATGTTTCAAGGTGGCTTCTGATTTTTGTAGCAATAATTGACTCTAGCAACTTGCCTATGATTGACGTGAGACTAATGGGACGGTAATTTGATGCTATTGATTTATCACCCGTTTTGAAAATCAGAACTACATTTGCAAGTTTCCAAGCATCTGGCACTAGGCCCGATTCTAATGACTTATTAAATAAAACTGCTAATGGATTACTCAACTCATCTCTACATTCATTTAATATTCTAGCATATACCTCGTCTGGACCAGGCGATTTATGAGGCTTCAGTTTGTTAATTACTTTAAGCACATCGTTACTAGTAATATTGATATTCATCAACATATTTTCTATACTGTCGTTATATAATCTTTTGCGAACTCTAAAGTAGTTTTCATTTGTGAATACGGAGTTTAAAATGACTATTTAATCGATTTGAAGATTTAAACTCCATCATCGTCATTTCTCCCGTCGAAGTTTCATGAACCTATTGTATCTCTAACTTGGATTTATACAGTTGATAAAAAAAGCTTTAGGTTATTTTTTCGATTCGCTTTGGTTACCTTGATATCATAATTCTCTTGCTTTCCTAGTTTCCTGTTTTTTACCTGTCTTGTTAGGGTTCTGATAGCAACCAAGCAAGCGATTTTCGCCTTTCTTAACTTTTCTGTATATACCTTTCTTTTTCCCAGAAGATCTGGTGACTTATTAGGCTTTAGTTTGTCTATTTGCTTACTAACATCGTTACTAGTCACCACTATCTCACTTAATTTGTTTTCTTCACTATCTCTGAATAGAGTCGGTTCCTCGGGTATTCCCTGGACATGCTGGATAATATACCATCTACTTAAGGAGGTGATGTAGGTAAGGTAGATTGATATTTTAACATTAATTTACTCAGTTTTTTCTTAGTATCGGATTTTTTTTTTAGTTTTTATTCTGACAATTTATAATGCAAGCAGCGTTCACATGTTGTCAACCGCCCCCAAGTGTACAAGAAGTTTGGACTGTAACTGTACCGTCAATAAGTGGCTGTAACTGCACCGTCAATAAGTGGCTGTAACTGTACCGTCAATAAATGGCTGTAACTGTACCGTCAATAAGTGGCTCTGTATTCTGAACACGGGGATCTCTACAGTATAACCTACGAGTATAACTGTGGTGAAAGAACTGCTTCCCGCATTATGTTGAGGAAGATTCGTATACAAACTTTTTGCCCTGACTTCGTAGTAAAAAAAATCTTAGGCAAAATATATTGAATTTATTTTTAATGTTTATTTATTTATTGTTGTCGTTGGTGTTTTTTTTTTTTACCGGGATGTGTGTTATATTCACGAAAATGGAGTCAAGACAAATGTTGGACACGTTGATGTGAAGTAACACAGTAAATGATGTTGTTTGTGTTGCTGTGTTATTTATTTATTGTGTTTCTTATTCTTTTCTGTTTATTTTGTTTTATTTAGTTTTATTGTAGTAATTGTTATTCTTTTTTTTATTCTTACTTATTTTCATTTTACTGTTTATTCGTTTTCTTATTTTCATTTTATTGTTCAACAATTTTCCATTCATTCTTATTTATTTATCGCGTTGGTGTATTTCATTTATTTGCTATTCTCTTAGGTATTTCACATTTGCATTAATTAATCTTCAAATCATTGGTTGCTATTTTTATCATACTAGTTTAATGTTCACCTCAGCAGTCAACTGGCTTATGTCTAAACAATGTCTACCACTGTTTTAGCCAGACTTAGTTATGAGACTTGTAATTCAGTATCCATTACGTACCGTTTATCAGTGTAATTTGTGGTAATGGACTGCCCAATGTAATTATATATATTGTCTTACTGAAAAAAATGCGGTGCAACCAAGATTAAGTTTTATAGAGTTTGTATTTAAGGATTATTCTCCTATACTTCTCTTAGATTCTGAATATATTTTTGTTTTATTATTTCAGTGTATTGTAATGTGTAGTTAGTTACACTATAGATATATAATAATTGCTTTAAGTTTGGTTGGGAGTGTGGAAGGTGTTGTGGTGTGTGATGTACAGGTGTGTACAGGTGGTGGTTACACCTGACTTCGAGGCAGGTGTGTATAGGTGCTAGATACACCTATGGTTACAACACAGGTGTATCCGGCAGCAGTAGTAACAAAGGGGCTATATGGGCTCCGGCGGCCATGTCGTGACACCGGCCGGCAGAATCCCCCGGTGAAAAAGGGAAACAAGATGGCCGTCCCCATTCAATATGTAAACAACTCGACCTGAAATGTTGTTTATTGGACATTTTTCTCATTAGGGAGTCGAACCCTTGTTTTGAGTTGGTGTTCAACTACCGTGGCTGACGGCCATCACCTGTGATTCAACTGGTAGAATTAAGTGTAATAATAATAATAATAATAATAATAATAATAATAATAATTAACGGTTTATTGAAAGAGCTTGGCAGCCAGAAGGCTGAAAATATACAGTTACATATTTGGGGAATGGGTTTCTAATTACAAATAATATACAAGTAACATAAGTGATACAAATAAGATATATAATAACTAGATGGGGAAAAGCTCAAACTACAGTGCATTTCAACATAGTGACAGTGCAAGAAGTAGTATTTACTGGGAGGGAATACACTGGTTTATTACAAGTTATTGATAATTTTTACAATGGTTGGGACTGGGCTGTTCTTATAGCGATCAGTTCGTGCACTTAAGGGCTGGATGCGGTTGTGGTGTCAAACAGCAATTCTCGGGCTAGGGATCTCATGTGGTAGTAGGAGCCGGTGTCGAGGATGGTGTAGAAGCTTCTTAGCAAATTTGCAGATGTGGTCGTGGTGATGGTCAGTGAGAGTCGAAAGGGTCAGTGTGTTGAGCGCTTCTTGATATGTGGAGTAGGAAGGGGAGAGAATAATCTTGCATGCCCTCTTTTGCACTTTTACTAGGTGGGCATCTTATCAAATGAACCCCTGTCCTAATGGGCCCTAGTCATAATGGGCCCCAGTCCTATTGGGTCCCAGTTTTAATGGGCCCCAATTCTAATTGGTCACATTTCCAATGGTTCTCAGTCCTAATGAGCCTCAGTCCAAAGATACCACAGGCCTAATGGTTCCAGTCTTTATAGACCTCAGTCTTAATGAGTCCCAATCCTGACGGCTCTCAATACTAATGGGCCTCAGTCCTAATAGTTTAAGGTTGGGACCCATTAAGACTGGCTTCTATTTACCTTACAAGCACTGTGTTCTACCGTGTCATCCCGTGTGTGTGTGATTTCCCGTGTCAGGTGGTATAATACGCAGGTGAGTGGCTGCCAGGTAGGGTGGGTGAGGGTGGGCACCTTGATACAGGGGAAGGTGAGGTCCTGATGCTGATTCACACCAGTGTCATGACGAGGTAATCTTATCACCTTATTAGTGTACGATGAGTGGGTGGGCGTGGTGTGGAGGGGTGGGGGCGCGTAAGGGGTACGCAGCAAGGGGCGTGGTGTATGGTGGGGGGAGGGTAAGGGGCGTGTAGGGGTAGCTAAGTGGGCGTGTTGAGTTGGGCAAGAGGGAGGCGTGGTGGGTGTAGGGGCGTGTATAGGAGGCGGGAAGTGGTGATGGCGCGCGCCACTAATCACTCTGACCTTACTAAACACAACCCATTATACAGCATTATTAGTGTTGCTTCCATCAGCCTCACACAGTCAAACACACTATTTACATTTTCTCTTCACATATATTTTATTTTATTCGTTTCAAGTGGGACTCGAATTTCAGCCTTGGAGTCGAAGAGGAATTTTTTAGGAGAAGTTGAAAAGAAATCGTGTTTAGTTGAAGACGAATGTGTTCTTATATAAAAGTGAAGGAATTAACCAGACGTGTTTGATTGTTTGGGAGTCTCTATCTCTCACACTCGAGTCCAAGATGTCCCCCTTGAGGACGGTGTTCGTGTAGCGTCGTCAAACTCGCTCTTGGTTTTTATTCAGCAGGAAGAGCTACACCCGCCACCTGGTGTTGGCCGTGTCTGGTGACCATCATATTAACAAGGCCGCTCTCTCTTGCCTTGTCCACACGCCACCCCCCACCTCCATATTGTATCGTTTTGTCCTTTATTAACGGTGGTGTTACTACAGGCAGCGTGGTGTGGGGGGAGGGCCGCTGCTTCACATTGTTCAGTCTTTGACGTGTAACACAAAACGTGAGATGTTGTGGTCCTTCACTACCTCACAACACACACATCTCCTAGTTACCACATGCTGTTGTTATTAAAGCTCCACCAATGAGTACGCGTCGCTGTCTCGTCCTTTGCTCCGCCGACCATTACAGTGTGTAGCTGTAGGACTCGCCGCCGTGTTTGTTTCATGTAGCGACACTAAACCCCCGGAAATTTGTAGGTGTTAAGCTGGAGCGTTTGAGCTGTTGTTGTCGTCACCTTGTTGATGTTTTGTAGGTCCGTGTTGGCTGAGGATTGTTGTTAGTGTTTCTTAATGCATTAATAAACTAG
>NW_024726481.1:0-14023 GCF_018991925.1 Homarus americanus
CTAGTCCAAGATAGAACTGTCTGTGTGATCCTCGACTATATACCTACCGACCGGTGTTCCCGTTCTAACCAACATGTTCCCGTATACAACAGACCTATTGACAGAGCTACTAACCCATACTACTCTTTTGTTAGCAGCATTAATAACCTATATTGGACCTCTGATAACGTTCAAATTAGGCTTTATCTATTTTTAATATTCACCATAGCATGAAGTTCACTTGTGATAACATTCAACCCGAGCCTGAAGTAAACCTTTGATAGCATTCACCCTTTTGTGCTATGGTAGATTCGTGTCGATCACTTGAGTTCAATACTGATAACGCTATTGGTACAATATTATCACTGGTGGTACAACACTGATTATACTAGTGGTACTATAACACCAGTGGTATAATAATGAGAACATTAGTGGTACAATACTGGTAACACTAGTGGTACAATACTGGTAACACCAGTGGTACAATACTGGTAACACCAGTGGTATACTAATGAGAACATTAGTGGTACAATACTGGTAACACTAGTGGTACAATACTGGTAACACCAGTGGTATAATAGTAGTGGTACAATAATAACATTAGTGGTATAATACTAGTAACACTAGTGGTACAATACTGGTAACACTAGTGGTACAATACTAGTAACACTAGTGGTACAATACTGGTAACACTAGTGGTACAATACTGGTAACACTAGTGGTACAATACTAGTAACACTAGTGGTACAATACTAATTAACACTAATTATTTGCAATACTAGTAACACTAGTGGTACAATACTAGTAACACTAGTGGTACAATACTAGTAACACTAGTGGTACAATACTAGTAACACTAGTGGTACAATACTAGTAACACTAGTGGTACAATACTGGTAACACTAGTGGTACAATACTAGTAACACTAGTGGTACAATACTGGTAACACTAGTGGTACAATACTAGTAACACTAGTGGTACAATGCTGGTAACACTAGTGGTACAATACTGGTAACACTAGTGGTACAATACTAGTAACACTAGTGGTACAATACTGGTAACACTAGTGGTACAATACTGGTAACACTAGTGGTACAATACTGGTAACACTAGTGGTATGATAGTAGTGGTACAATAATAACATTAGTGGTACACTCACCCTAAAGTTCGTTAGCTCTCCCAGCCAGCTATTGCTGCACTGCCTGCTTCAGATGTATGAACTTGAGTCTGTTACTTCGAACCGTTAGATTCATTCGTATCGGTTTCATGTTCTGGTTGGTACTGAGACAGTTTCAAACATCTGAAGCAGGCAGTGCAGCAATAGCTGGCTGGGAGAGTTAACGAACTTTTGGGTGAGACTGTACAATACTGGTAACACTAATGGTATAATAGTGATAACAGTAATGGTACAATAACACTTGTGGTACAACGCTGACAACATTCACATTGTCATTGTCACATTCAAAGACCAGGGGCGCTTTACACACACACACCAACAAACACTATAACCATAACAACATTCATGTATACCAATTCTTCTCAACTGACACTGTTTTAGTAACTATTAACAGGTCGTACTATACAGCCCATGGGTACCGACAACATCCACTGTAATACTATTTACACTTGACCACCTCAACAACTACAGTACACGCGGGAAACATTATAGCATCAGTGAGTTAATTATCTCTGTGGCGAAACTCACGTTTAATCATTACTAGTTAATTGACAACAGAATAATTAATCCTCTTTGAATGAAAATACTTGTGTTAGTCTGTACTAACGTCAGTACAAGTGGTAATCAAGATATGAATGACGACAATGAAGCCAAACGCCAGTGTGTGTTTTAAAGAAATCGATGATCATTACAACAGTGTTCGCAGTTACTGATTACAAATTAAAACCGCAGTAAAGGCCAATCCCTTTAAATTCAATGATGGTGTGTGTGTGTGTGTGTGCGTGTGTGTGTGTGTGTGTGGTATTATTTATTAGTTTTTGTTGTCGTTGTTGTTGTTTAAAACGTACTGTTATGCCATAACTTAGCAACTTGAATTACGTTAAATATGAATATGATAATGAGGACACATATTGCACACGAAAAAACTAATTGGCAACTCAGCACAACTAAGTCCTTAATATTTATCATTTAAATTAATGTTACTCTAATACACGACAAACAATGTTAATTGCAAAAGTTACAAACACAAATAAGGACGAAATTGTGCATCATGGGTTCAATCACAGTCCTCTTACTTTATCCCAACAGTTCAGGAGTGAAGGTTTGGAATTATACACGTCACAAAAAGTTAAATAAAATTTAATAATAAAAGTTTACCATAATAAGTGAGCAGGTTGCATCATGAATAAAGAATAAACATGATTCTTAATAAACCACTAATAAATGCACAGTAAATAAATCATAAACTGCTTTACCAAACTTCTATTGATTGCACTTTACACAAGATAAATAATAATAATGGAGCAGCGCTGACTTTTAATACTCAACTAAACCCGATTTGAAAAGGCATCCACCAGTGACAAACTCAAACGTCCTTCCACCTCCAAGGCCAGCCAATGACTGACATGGCTCCATACTCCAGGGAACTATAAACCTAACACTAATATTAAACAACTCCCACATTAAGCTGCAAAAATACCTACCTACAAACAGAAAAAAGTTTATGTATCAAGTAACAGCCCTGCTCACACATAGTTATGCGAAATATTATATGTACATAAGTTGAGGGTAACATGCTTAAAAAAATATTTCGCTGTGCACAGCGCAACACAGCGCTGTACATTACGCCATGCATAACAGTACTCACACACTATTACTACAAGATGAGGGTGTGATTTTCAGGGGGAAGAGAACAGTTGATGGGGTATATTGTCTTTGATGCTCACCTACACCCTGACAATACTCATGACAACGATGATGCTTCTCTTACAATATTCAAGCTAATCCATGTTGCAAAGTTAGAAATAATTACACTGACACTAAGTGACTGCCGCATCATACGCAGTTAGCAATATTAAAATATCCCCTTTACACACACTTTGAGTCGCACCACCAATCAGAGTATCCCTAATAGAAACACACAGACCACTGAGACATTACTGAAAATATCCAACAAAACCATTTCCCTACCAATGACAAAACATATACTGACCCATAAGGAATCCCTCATCGTTTTATCGGGAATTCATCTTATGGTACAATGAAATACAGTTTGGTTAAGGACAACAATCACAAATAAACACTTATTATATAGTAGTTAATAGAGTAACCCGTCTGGAAGCCTTAATCTCTCTAATAGGGACTGAGGGTGTCGTGGCTGTGTGAGGTATTGTGGATTGGTGGCGGCTCTGCACGGATAACACCTGTGCCACCACTTACCACACCTGCGGGTTGTGTGGAAGTGACAAGTGTTCTCAGTCCTCGTGGTAACTCCCAGGGATAATACTTGTACATTTATCTTAAAACTGTTGCAGTATTAGGCACAACACGTCATATTTAACAACCTTTAGCTGTTAGTTCTGTGTCGTAATTACAAACAAAAATAATTGTTTACTGCTGTGCTAAGGCTGCTATATAGTAACTGTGCTATAATTACATGCAGTATTCTGCAGATATGAACAATATACAATTATGCGTAATGGTGGTTTGTTGTAATTACACATTATATACCTGCTAACTGAGCTGTGGTGAGATTATACTGTATATTAAACTTACTGTGATTACATTCAGTAACTGTTGTACAGTGTTTTGTGATAATACCGTATAGTGTAGGTATAGTCTGTCCTGGAACTGTGCCACCTCTCAGTAATGTCGTACAGGAAGTAACTGCTCTTCCATCAGGTGTTCCAGCAGTAAAATAGTGTTTTGTGTTTTTCATTCATTATAGTCTTATGATTCTTATGATTTTGATCAAATTGGGCATTATTGTTATTTTTTTGTCTCCCGGATCCAGTTAATTTATCATAAGAGTTAATGAAGTTGAAGTACTCTGTGTGAGGTTTAAGGTAAAACTGCCATTAAGTTTCCTGTCTAAACTCGCTTAGTTTTGTTTATATTAGAAATTCTCCTTTGTGCCCCCGTACATCCGTCTAACTGTGGTTGAGAGTGGGTTCCTCTTTTCTTTATGAAGGAATGACTCTCGGGTTTGTTCCAGGTCTTTGCGCCCTACCTTCGGAGCCTGGGGGAGGGAGGGTAGTAGTTAGATCGACAAATCAGACTGAGCTAATTCTTATTTTCTCTTTCCATTCACTTATCCTCCAGCCTGTAACGGAGTCAAATCTTCAGAGGTGTTACTCTCTCTGTAACCTCTCTAGTGAGTCCCGTCATCCTTACAGAAGCTTTCACATGGATTTGGATCCAGACGTTCATTGATTTGCCATTACTTTTTTTTCTGATTGCTCTCTTATTAAGTTTAAGTCGTTTAACCCTGTTCTTTGGGCTCATTTTAACTGCCTTGTAGAGGACCATCTCCATCTTGACGGAGAAGTTTGGTCCTCTGAGGAAAGGATCCTTCTTCAGGGTGTGTGGCTCAGGTGAGGACTGATGGTTAGTCCTCACTGTTTAGAAGAGTTTACTTCTTTAATAATCTACTTCACGTCTTACTTGGCCTCCTTTATTCCCTTCGTCACTGAACGGCCCCTGAGTCATAAACTAAGACGTGAAATATAAAACCCCATTCAGTGATCTCGGGGAAGGAACAAGTAACCTGGAATTCCTCCCTCCTCCACCGTAGCGGGGGGAGGGGGGGTGATAGGAGGACGTTTATATTAGCAGAAGAAATTAACGTGTAGAACTGTGGACCTCCAGTTGGTGGCTGAAGAGTTTGAGACAAGATTGAACCTCTTTCACGGTTTCGAATCAACAAGCGAATCTGGATTGAAACTTGCTTCATAAACCCTGGCTCGATAGAGCATGTAGTTGCATGGCAGCAATTTACACTGATCCAACATGACAGTTTACCTGGCAATAGAATGGAGAGTTATGGTCAGGGAATCTCCAGGCCATTTGTTGCTTCCTCTCAGCCATAAAATTGGATTTTATATTTGTATATGTTATTTATGTTTAACCGTTAGGAAAAAGAACGCATACAAACACACACAGTTACAGACATACACGCTTTGAATATTATTCAACAACTGTAGAGATTGATGAAGAAAAACTTTATTAACAATTCAAAATCAGTTGTTGCTCGAAGTGAGATATAGATAAAGATACTAATTAGTTATAAACATCAAATGTTAAAGTTCTGACACAAATGGAGGACCATCACCGCCAGACATAAACTCAACACATTGTTATTGATGGAGAGACTATGATATTAGCAACAGATTAAACAGATAATAAAGCTCATCTCCGCCAGAGAACCTTCTAAAGCACACAGGTATTTGTCCCTACCAACTACTGCCTGTCGATTCAAATTCAGAATGACTCTTGTTTGTGGCAGATCTGTCGACACACTAGATAGTTTCACGTCTTCTGTTATCGCTCTGGAAGAGGTGTTTGACGGGACCCTAGGTAGATGTTATGTAATAGCTAATATGTGTACAGTGCATCTGATTTTATAATACGAAGACAAGGTGAGAGGCTGTTAACCCGTCCCAAGGAAATAATTATTTGTTTACCAACACTGGTCCTAAATGATAAGTCAGTATGTTCCTCCTCAGCGTTTTCAAGGATGGGTTCTAACAACAGAACACTCCCCACCTCTGCCTACGCCTTGTGTACATTTATGAAAGTTTTAGTCCCGGCAGCCACTAATACTGATGTCTGTGCCCTGGGGTTTCTGTCGTACACAAAATCAAGAATGTAACAGTCTCTTATGACAATCAGTTCCATTAAGGAGACCGATTGGTATTTTTATAAGATTAAACCAAACAAGCTGTCAACAAGTAATATATATATGGTTACATCACCACGTCCAGGTGAGGTGGAGCACAGCGGCACTGACCCGCCCAGGAAGATCTGGAAAGAACAAAAAAACAAGACTCAACGACGTTGAAAGTTGACCTTCAGCATTGCTCCCCACTCTGCTCCCCACAGCTGTATCTAAGGCATCATACTTTATCATGGGTTTCCAGCAATGATAAAGTGAATTTATAAGTAAATGATGCAAGTAAGTAAGTGTGAGTCATTGAAAGTAATGTATCAGTTAATAACTAAGGTCTTTAAAGACGTATTTTAGGTTAGTCAATACACTATAGTCATCAACAACAAAACATTGAGAGAGAAACGTACTGTATACCTCTCCAGTTAAGACACGCATGTGAACTAAACACACCAGGAAAGAGTAAGGAGAAACTTGGTCTACCACAAGAGGTTGGTGATGCCTTCAAACACTTGAAGAATGCGAATACATCATAAGAAACAGGCGAATTAAATACTGTAATAATGTAATAGAATGAAAAAAATACAGTACAGTCGCGTTTATTTTGTTTCATAAGATATTTCTCCATCTATAAAATATCATTCCATCACCATTTACATAACCTAAACATTTTACCGTCGTAGAAAAATTCCTCAGAGATTAATACGTTTGGAAGAAACTGTCCCAACCTCTATACCTGAAAAACTGGCCAGGCGAGAAAAAATGTCTGTCATTAATATTTACTTAAACAAATAAGAGAAATTCCACAGCGGCCACAGCTCCCGGGGAACAGTTGGGGCGCCGTAAAACTCTAAATTCCGCAGCAGCAATATCACTTCTGTCGTATGAGGTGTGTGTGTGTGTGTGTGTGTGTGTGTGTGTGTACAGGGGAGGCGTGTGGGTGGAGGAAGGGAAGGACGAGGGAGGGGCAAGATGAGGGAAAGCAGAGACAGGGAGGGGAGGGCAGAACTGAGAGGGCTGGGATGGAGAAAGAAGGCGAGGGGCAGGACGAGAGAGAGCAGGTACGGAGAGGAGCAAAATATGGAGAGGGCTAAAGTGGTTAGTGGTGGACGGCCAGTGGTGTAATATAAAGGCTGAACATTGTGGCTGAGCAGAGATGAGACTCAGGTACACACACTGATGTTATGGCTGTGTTGGTGGTTCATGGTAGTGTTATGGTAGTGGTTCATAATGGTGTTGTGGTGAAGAATGTGGTTCATGGTGATGTTATGGTAGTAGTTGTGGCTCATGGTGGTGTTATGGTGGGTGGTTGTGGTTCATGGTGGTGTTATGGTAGTGGTTCATGGCGGATTTATGATGGTGGTGCTATGGTAAAGGAAGTAGTTCATAGTGGTGTTATGGTGGTGGTTCAATGTGGTGTTATGGTGGTGATTCATGGTGGGGTTATGGTAGTGGTTGATGGTGGTGTTATGGTAGTGGTTGATGGTGGTGGTTGATGGTGGTGTTATGGTGGTGGTTCATGGTGGTGTTATGGTAGTGGTTCATGGTGATGTTATGATAGTGGTTCATGGTGGTGTTATAGTGGTGGTTCATGGTGATGGTTCAAGGTGGTGCTATGGTGGTGGTTCATGGGTGGTGTTATGGTGGTGGTTCGTGGTGGTGGTGGTGGTTCATGGTGGTGTTATGGTGGTGGTTCATGGTGGTGGTTCATGTGTTATGGTGGTGGTTCATGGTGGTGGTTATGGTGTGTTAGGTGGTGGTTCATGGTAGTGGTTCATGGTGGGTGGTGGTTCGCTATGGTGGTGGCGGGTGGTTCATGGTGTGTTATGGTGATGGTTGCTATGGTGGTGGTTCAGTGGTATTATGGTGGTGTGGTGGTGGTTCATGGCGGTGTTATGGTGGTGGTTCCATGGCAGTGTTATGGTGGTTTTATGGTGGTGGTTCATGGTAGTGTTATGGTGGTGGTTCATGGTGATGTTATGGTTGTAACGGCACCATTTGCATTATTAAATATTCACCCAAATGTATAATACAAATTTTTCACTAAGTTATTCAACAATGACTCAGTAGTTGTTCATGTTATACACGCTGAGTCTGTAGCTTTCTCAGGAGTCGAGCGAGGTAAACTTACTAATCACAGCAGCCTGCCTACCGGCTTCCCTTCACGGTCAGAGAGGCCAGACTACCACTAGTTAACGTGTGAACACCTCACTTAAGTGTTCCCAGATATAAGTGCACTCAAGACACTAACCTGGAGAAATTCACAATACATTCTCTCCTAAACTCAGGACTGTGTATATAGATTGACGCTTCAACAATAAAGAAAGACCAGAAGAAGTGTTTCTGTCAGCCCTGCCACTTTAAGAGTTCCAGAACTACTTTAAAATATTTGTGTGTGATATAAAACAGCTATCACATGATAATGGAAGTGGTTCATGGTGGTGGTGGTTCATAATAATGTTATGGTAAAAGAAGTGGTTCATGGTGGTGTTATTATGGTTGTGGTGGTGGTTCTTGATGGTGCTATGGTGGTGGTTAATGGTGGCGTTATGTTAAAAAAGTGATTCATAGTGTTGTGGTGATGGTTCATGGTAATGTTATGGTAAAGGAATTGATTCATGGTGTTGTGGTGATGGTTCATGGTAATGTTATGGTAAAGGAATTGATTCATGGTGTTGTAGATGATGGTTCATGGTAATGTTATGGTAAAGGAATTGATTCATGGTGTTGTGGTGATGGTTTATGGTAATGTTATGGTAAAGTAATTGATTCATGGTGTTGTGGTGATGGTTCATGGTAATGTTATGGTAAAGGAATTGATTCATGGTGTTGTGGTGATGGTTCATGGTAATGCTATGGTAAAGGAAGTGGTTCATGGTGTTGTGGTGATGGTTCATGGTAATGTTATGTTAAAGAAAGTGATTCATGGTGTTGTGGTGATGGTTCATTGTAATGTTATGTTAAAGGAAGTGATTCATGGTGTTGTGGTGATGGTTCATGGTAATGTTATGTTAAAGGAAGTGATTCATGGTGTTGTGGTGATGGTTCATGGTAATGTTATGGTAAAGGAAGTGATTCATGGTGTTGTGGTGATGGTTCATGGTAATGTTATGGTAAAGGAAGTGGTTCATGGTGCAGTAAGGATACAACAAAATATAAGCAAACGGAAGGTACCTCTACCTAAGACACCACAGTACCGTCTCTAAACCTTTATACCCCACAGACACACATACTATATTTATACATTAATGGGCTAAGAAATAAAGAGACGAACAACATTTCCTGGCAGCATCCGTCATGGATTTTATTCTAGAGAATCATCTTAATAAAACAGTCAAATTTACATGATAAAATACGAATATGATAAAGAGCTTTTTATTATGTAAGCAAGCAGGTCGGCTGTGTTGCGTGTAGCCGGGAGTCAGACCAGGCAGGACAATAACAGTTATTTTGGTTATGTTGTCTGTGTTAAGAACTCAAGGTTTCATCTGAATGTGAAGTTTTGCCAAACAGTGATATTATTTTATTGCTACTACTAAATGGAAATTAATCCCTTGTGTGATGACATCCTTTATCATTATACGATAACCAAATTATACCTAAAGTAGTTTAGGTAAGGTTGTGTATGAAGCTATACATCTACGTGTATTATGGCTATCTACCTGAACGTCGACGGCCAGTGACAAGTTGCCAAGAAAGAAATACAATGAAGTTATCGATATATTGCAAGTGTCTCTTGATGCATCACCAGATTAATATTAGTCTCCTAAAAGAACTCACAGCCGACGGGACGTAATGTTAGGATGTAGTAAAGTGATGTTAGGACGTAATAAAGTGATGTTAGGATGTAATAAAGTGATGTTAGGATGTAGTAAAGTGATGTTAGGATGTAATAAAGTGATGTTAGGATGTAGTAAAGTGATGTTAGGGCGTAATAAAGTGATGTTAGGACGTAGTAAAGTGATGTTAGGACGTAGTACAGTGATGTTAGGACATAATAAAGTGATGTTAGGACGTAGTAAAGTGATGTTAGGATGTAATAAAGTGATGTTAGGGTGTAATAGAGTGATGTTAGGATGTAATAAAGTGATGTTAGGATGTAGTAAAGTGATGTTAGGGCGTAATAAAGTGATGTTAGGACGTAGTAAAGTGATGTTAGGACGTAGTACAGTGATGTTAGGGCATAATAAAGTGATGTTAGGACGTAGTAAAGTGATGTTAGGATGTAGTAAAGTGATGTTAGGATGTAATAGAGTGATGTTAGGATGTAGTAAAGTGATGTTAGGACGTAATAAAGTGATGTTAGGATGTAATAAAGTGATGTTAGGACGTAGTAAAGTGATGTTAGGACGTAGTACAGTGATGTTAGGACATAATAAAGTGATGTTAGGACGTAGTACAGTGATGTTAGGATGTAATAAAGTGATGTTAGGATGTAGTAAAGTGATGTTAGGATGTAATAATGTGATGTTAGGATGTAGTAAAGTGATGTTAGGACGTAATTAAGTGATGTTAGGACGTAATAAAGTGATGTTAGGACGTAGTAAAGTGATGTTAGGACGTAATAAAGTGATGTTAGGACGTAGTAAAGTGAGGTTAGGATGTAATAAAGTGATGTTAGTACGTAATAAAGTGATGTTAGGATGTAGTAAAGTGATGTTAGGACGTAATACAGTGATGTTAGGACGTAATAAAGTGATGTTAGGATGTAGTAAAGTGATGTTAGGACGTAATAAAGTGATGTGATGTTAGGACGTAATAAAGTGATGTTAGGATGTAGTAAAGTGATGTTAGGACGTAATACAGTGATGTTAGGACGTAATAAAGTGATGTTAGGATGTAGTAAAGTGATGTTAGGACGTAATACAGTGATGTTAGGATGTAGTAAAGTGATGTTAGGACGTAATACAGTGATGTTAGGACGTAATACAGTGATGTTAGGATGTAATAAAGTGATGTTAGGACGTAATAAAGTGATGTTAGGATGTAGTAAAGTGATGTTAGGACGTAATACAGTGATGTTAGGACGTAGTAAAGTGAGGTTAGGACGTAGCAAAGTGATGTTTGGATGTAGTAAAGTGATGTTAGGACGTAATAAAGTGATGTTAGGACGCAATAAAGTGATGTTAGGACGTAGTAAAGTGATGTTAGGACGTAATAAAGTGATGTTAGGATGTAGTAAAGTGAGGTTAGGGCGTAATAAAGTGATGTTAGGATGTAATAAAACAAGAGCCTTAACAGAGGCCCTACGACACAGCATGAATATATTCATATGCATGAGGATTTGGAAGAGCCCAATGTACAGTTTGGCGGCGTGTGAAGTTGTACTCTTCTCTCCACTTTAGCTGTACAGCTACCAGGTGAACATTGTCGTGGTATTAGATATACAGCAGATTTCTAGAGTTTTTTTTTAATATAATTAAACCTTTTAAATAAAATTGCGTCGTGTTCCTTAAAATCTGTGAAGCGGGGATCTCTCTCAAACTCCTGTCACACCAGTCCCCTTGTCAGCTATATATAAAAAAAATTCTACTATTCCATTTTTTAGGCCGAAGTAACGAATTCTAATCATAAAATGAATTCTTACGGTTCCTTGAACATTACCAAGTGTCTGAGTATCATAACGTTGTGGAATATAATTCTATTAATTAATTAGAGCTCATTACGTATTCCATATTGAAAAAGTCAACACCACCATCCCCTCTTGAGATATTTTTGCTTTTTGTTATTTCTTATACAGTAATATATTAAGGATAATTGTTTTATAAAACCTCAGAATGAAAAAACAAAAAAATAATTTTATATATATATATATATATATATATATATATATATATATATATATATATATATATATATATATATATATATATATATATATATATATATATATATATATATATATATGTTATATATATATATATATATATATATATATATATATATATACATGTAATTCAGAAATTTCAGAGTAATTTCAAATGCCCCGCCATGAGTGATACTGAGCGTTCAAGGTCATCTGAGGGGAGGGAGCGCTGCCTGCTCGTAGCGAGAGACTGCGGAACTAGGCCTATATGATATTAAATGTGATTTACCGAATTAATAATGATGCGATTCATGAAGTTAAGGGACTATTATTGAATTTGAAATTATTATAGATCGTTTAGCAGTCTGAATAATGTTACGGGTGTCCCAAGGAGTTATTAGTTAGGCGGTAAATATATCACGTAGGACCAAGCTAACGCCTTGGGGAGACACGACGCTGGCTAGGCCCAGTCCCGGAGAGCATTCACACAGACAAGACGTTCCGCGCGTCCATCAGAAATAGTCACGTGGCCTAGTCACCTGTGCTGCGCTATTGCAGTATAACAAGTAAGTCTCATTCGATCTCAGACAGGGTTAGATAGGGCAGTGATAAAGTAAACTAGAGCTAACAGTGAGTTCATTTCAGGGTTTCCGTCAGAACCCACTTGATTGGAGTTGACCGGAGTTGACTGCGAGAGATTGACTGCCGTTGATGATTGAGGGTGGCGATTGTCGCCATTGGACCGATCAGTGTAGGCCTGTCACTGTTTAGCGGGGTAGCAAAGGATCTCTTGAGTGAACGAGTGCTCCCGACAACTAAAACGACACGGGACCAGCATCAGCAGTGGGTGATCAGTTCTTACCACTCCGGTGCACAACCCCACATGTCCCGAGCAGCTAGTGAAACCCTCTTGCTAACGGGAAGCTAAAGTTTCTCTCAACTGTACAAGGTCTGATTGGCTCACTCCCTTCCGCTTTATGGACGCACTGGGAGTACACTGAGGCTATCTGAGTAAACTAATGGTCACACACTGAGACCGTGAGTCTAGGTCTCTAGGAGATACCTAGAGGAACATTTTCCCTCCCTTATTACGGGTGTAGTTAACACCATTCCTCAGACTGATATTATCTTGACGTGGGTAGTTTAATAGTTTCTAAATAATTTTGATAATATTGTTTTGAATGTTTGTGCCATTAAGTGGAACCAGAGTGATACTGTGATTTGATTCTTTTAATGCCTCTAATTGTTCTTCATAATTCTGATCTCAGGTATAACCTTGTTCCCCAGAGTAGTGGTTAAGTTAGGTTAGGAAGTGTACATCTGTTGGGGTGCTATAATTTTGTTGAAAGCCCTTAAGGCCTATTCATTGTAGAGTATTTAATTTCTTATATTTTATTACCATTCCTCAGTGACTGATATTATTTTGTTGAAAACCCTTAAGGCCTATTCATTGTAGAGTATTTAATTTCTTATATTTTATTACCATTCCTCAGTGACTGATATTATTTTGTTGAAAACCCTTAAGGCCTGTTCATTGTGGAGTATTTAATTTCTTATTTTTTAGTACCATTTCCTAAGTGACTGATATTATTTTGTGAAAGCCTTAAGGCCTGTTCATGTGGGCGAGCAACATTTCTTGATACTTCAAATTTATTGTTGCCTGTGTTTCTAATAATTTCTATGTCATGTATAACGTTTATTCCCCAGAGTAGTGGTTAAAGTTTAAGTTAAGAGGTGCGCATATTGGTGTACCATTATTTGATTGTGTTTGTAGTGTTGGAGGGAATATAAGTGTCTAAATTTTACAGTGTGTCTCATTCATCCCAGTCACAGACGCTATCCTTCCACGGGTCACGGACAGTTCATTTTGTGTAGTAGATTTAAGTGTTCTTGTGCTGGTTCAGGATTTTTCTCAAAGGGGCGCTTCCACTGCCTTTACCATCTATTAAATTTTAATAAACCCCAAGTCAAGTGAGAAATTAAAGTCCAGCAAATTCCGACCGGTTACATATATATATATATATATATATATATATATATATATATATATATATATATATATATATATATATATATATATATATATATATATATATATATATATATATATATATATATATATATATATATATATATATATATATATATATATATATTGCTAATAGGAATACCTTTATTGTTTATATTGATACAACTTTATGAAAATTAGAGTATATGTGTCAAGTCACGCTTTGTTTGACTTAAGACACCATTACTATCATTTACTACAACTAAATTAAATAGGTTATGTTACACTAATTAGGTTAAAAATATAGATATTTATAAATTATTATTTCCGTTCACCTCTACAATATTTAGCTTAACACTGTGGAATACCTTGGGGTGGATTCTGGAG
>NW_024726482.1:0-35815 GCF_018991925.1 Homarus americanus
CTATATAGAATTATAGGTATACTCACCTATTGAGAAGAGAGAAAAAAATGTAATTCGATTTTTCTCCATAATTTCTGAATTGAACATTGATACACTCTGGTTCCAAGAACTTCCTGAATGAGTGTTGTAATGATGGAGAAGTGAACACAAATAAATGAATGGACACGATACATTATGAATAAAACGAAAATAAATAAACCTTTAAAGAGGCAGATACGCTTACTTGTTACTTAAATATTCAAAATAACAATATAAACTTTGGTTATTGAATTCACTCTATTTTTCATAATTAAAATAAATGAAAGAAAATACAACAGTTAACTTATTGTTGTAAAAAAAGTGAGTATTTTTTCACATTACTTTCACTGGGTTTATTATACATTTCTTTCACCACATTCCTTCTTCCTTCAATAAAAGTATAATTTCCATCACATTAGAAAGTGTAATTTTCCTTATTGAGGAAAGTCTATATTTCTTTCACTATATATAAGTTATATCCTACAATAGAAAGTATATATATATTTCCTTCACTAGAAACTATGTCTTTTTCCACTCCATAAAGAAATTCCTTCAGTATATAAATTACTATAAAAAAGTATATATGTTTTTCCTTCCAATAGAACGTATGTCTTTTTTTAATTATGCAAATATATTCTTACATATTATATTATATACTTTTCTTTCACTATGCAAATTGGATTCTTCCATTATCTTACAAAGTTTTCACCCTTCAATCTAAGAAGTATTTCTTCACTATATATTCTTCACTGTTCTTTTCACTTTTAAAAAGTATATCTTTCTTGACTACAGTAAGTATACTTTTAACTTCACTACACAGAACATTTCATTCACTGTTCTTTCAATATAAAAGTACATCCTTCTTCACTATAGTAAGCATACATTCTTGACTAACAGAGCATTTCACTGTTAATTCAATATATAAAAAGTAAACCCTCTTTCACTACATAAACACATCCTTCCACCTTGAGTTTATCAGTCTTCCGTTTACTGCCGACATGGAAGACCCGTTCATTATAATATCGTCATGGTATTTTTTGGCAATTTTTCAGTTTAAAATAAATTCACTGAGAAATTTCCAAAATTCACAGAAAGTCGTAAGAAAAATCCACAGAAAATTAGTAAGGAGATTCACAAATTATTTTTGTTTAATTCACAGAAAATTTTAAATATTTACCCAGAAATCTTAATTTACAGAAAATCCTTGAATTCACAGGATTTTTGAGGAATGACTTTAAAAAGACAAAATAAATGACAAAACGTTTAAAATAGACGAAAACGATAGAATATATATTGACAAAAACTTAAAAATTCACATAAAACGTTTAAAATTGAGAGAAAACGTAAATATCAACTAAAGCTACCGGAGGAGAGGGGGGCTGTATTACTAAGAGGTATATATTACATCTGTATAACTAACGATCAAATGACACATAGTAAACAACGTCTTCATGACCTAGTATGATCGCCGGCGTCCATTCAGGTCAAAGGTTAACGTGACGTCATCTCCATTAGACAGCCGTGATGTCATTGTGACGTCATTGCTTGGATCATGATTAACATGGTGACGTCAATCATCATTAACCTGAATCCTCACACACCTGGAGTGACGTCACTTAATCAACATGACTCGTGTTCCTAAGTGTTAGACGGACACTGTCAACAAAGGCCGACTCTGCTTGAGGGAGTTGTTCTGTTTTTCCGTCCGTCTGTCCACCTGTCTCTCTGTCTAGCTCTCTGTCTGTTTGTGTCTCGTTCACCGTCTGTTTGTTTGTCTATTCATTTTTGCTTTTTTCTCTCGGTCTCTGTCTGTCTACTTCGGTCTTTGGACCCGGTTCTGTCTCTCACTCTCTTTATCTCTTTCGCTTGGACACCATCAGCACTTCCGTCCATGATTGAAAGAGTTCTGTCTGTCTGTCTGTCTGTTCTGTTTGTCTGTCTCCCACTCTCTACCACCGTCACTGTTTGGGATAGGGGCAAGGGCGGCCTGTGTGGGCGTGGGTGGATAGATGACCCTAGGCGCGACGAGCGTGGGGGGAGGTAGTAGGTGGTGCAGCCCACGGAGGAAGTGAGGCTTGGCGGTAATGTGGACGCGAGGGTGGACGAGGGTGGGCGTGAGGGTGGGCGTGAGGGTGGAGGTGATGTCTAGAGGGGTGGTGGGCCTGGGAGACACCTGCCGGCCGACCGACTGAGAGCTGCCAACTGTGCCTGTCAGAGAGATAGATAATTACATAATAAACTTGGTCACACAGAGGCATCATGAAAGGCACTGCACTCGACCACCTTCATTTCCTGAACCACAGCGTTAGGTACCCATTCACAGCTGGGTGACAATAGGTGCCAGTTCAGTTAGTATTGCATATATAAATGTATGTATGCTCTAAGCATATATTGGTTTATGGAAGTGTATGTAGTTTTTAGTAATTTTTGATACTTACAAGTACATAGTGTATTTAGGATGTTATTGCTGTTTTATATATCTCTCTCTCTCTCTCTCTATCTTGAACCCATTCAACCCTTAAGTTTAAGAATCTGCCTAACCCGATTTCCAAACACAATTATACCACCTCATACTCTTTCCCTATACCCTCATGCCTATAACAATTATACCACCTCACACTCTCCTCTACCCACGCACCTATAATTATACCCACCACACTGTCCCTCTACCCACGTACCTATAATTATACCACCTCACACTCTCCTCTACCCACGTACCCATAATTATACCACCTCACACTGTCCCTCTACCCACGTACCTAATTATACCACCACACTCCCTATACCCACGTACCTATAATTATAACCTCACACTCTCCCCTACCCACGTACCTATAATTATACCACCTCACACTGTCCCTCACCCACGTACCTATAATTATACCACCTCACACTGTCCCTATACCCACGTACCTATAATTATACAACTCACACTCTCTACCCACGTACCTATAATTATACCACCTCACACTGTCCCTCTACCCACGTACCTATAATTATACCCACCTCACACTGTCCCTATATACCCACGTACCTAATTATACCACCACACTGTCCCTATACCCACGTACCTATAATTATACCACCTCACACTCTCCCTATACCCACGTACCTATAATTATACCACCACACTCTCCCTATACCCACGTACCTATAATTATACCACCTCACACTCTCCTATACCCACGTACCTATAATTATACCACCACACTCATCTATACTTACGTGTCTATAATAGAGATCCATAGAAGACGAAAGAGCCGCCATAGATGAGAGGGCGCCCACGGCAGAGAGATGGGCGGATGGGTAGGGTAGACCGGCTGGGCTTGATAGGCCAATAACCACCCATGAGACGCCCATAGCCGCCCTCAGCTAATAGTTCCAGACCTACAGCCGTTTGTCTTCCACTTGGTCCTGTAGGTAAAATATGAGGGATATTGTTAGTCTTAGAGAATATTACCTTAGGCTATATCAAGTTTATGTTAGAGTGAGGAATATTATTTTGGGTCATATCAAGTTTGTGTTATAGTGAGAAATATTATCTTGGTTTCGTCTTGTATTACAGTGAGGAATATTTTGTATTGTGGTAGGAATATTCTTCTCTATATTATCTAAGGGAGAAAAATATCATTATACAGTTTATTAGTCACTTTATATTATAAGAGAATATTCCTGATCAAGAAAATATGAAAAATAAATTACCTATATTATACGCTATTAGATATATATTTACACTATATATTTTACAAAGAATAAATTCATACGTTATGAACTAAAAATCACAGAGGGAAAGACCGCTCTACATTAATCACTGACGAGAAAATTATGTACACTCACGAGCCATACAGTAGTCGGTGCACCTCTACCCTACTCCTGGCTCGCCGAACGGTCCTCTTGTACAGTAACGATAAGTATAGTAATGATAAATGAAGTGTTGTGAGTCACTAAAATCCTGTATCGTGTATATATTCTCTCAAATATTACATCATGAACTATTCGTACAATTCAGCGAAGCTTCGAGCTACCACATTGCACCACTGAACGATGGGTGGGGGAGGGAGACGTTCAGTATGAAGCCAAGGCTACGACTTCCATGGAGTCAGTGTGGGGTAGATCACCCGGTAGAGGGTACATCGAAACTATGACGCGGGTGTACGGTTATGGACAAAATACCTTGGACACTTTTGTAACTGTTTATTTAAGCGTCATATTTTAGAAAGACGGGATATTAACAATTATATACTCAGGCTTTTTAAAATTCGTATTTTTATTCTGGTATAATTTATAATGAAAGAAAATACCAGTTTTCTGCAGGTAGACCAAATCGACCTAAAAGCGACCCTGGGCGAAACCTGATCGACCTAAACGACCAACCACACCACCAGAAGCGTCTTGGATGTCTCAGACCTAATGTACTAACGTGAGTCGATTTCCTGGAGAAAAAATCGTCCTGGGTTTCCTTGATCGTTGTGTGTTCCAGAGGCGCCGCCATGTGTCAACAACAGGGTAATGGAGACGTGTGTGTGTGTGTGTGTGTGGTGTGTGTGTGTGTGTGTGTGTGTGTGTTTCTTAATAATTTTCATCCCAATGCACCTGTGGTTACATTTATCGCCAGGTACAATGCCAGTGGTTGATGAATTCTTACCCCTATATCCCCCCCTCCTCCTCGGCCTTGCGAGTGAATATTTGTTTTGTTTTTCCAACAATAAAATTCCTAAGACACATTATTCTGCTGTGATGGTGTGACGTTGCTTGTTGTTGTCTTGTTTTAATTTTTCCCAACGTGTGTGTGTGACACACACACACACACACACACACACACAACAATTACATTACGCGCCTGCTTGATAAATTACCTTTCCTGTTGCAAAACCACAATTTGTGTTTCAATGAGTAGAACCGCTCAGGTAAGTAAGGCCATGTGTTGGTAATCCTAAATACTAGTTTCTTGGATCACCACCAAGACAGAGCAGAGTCTGTGGAAGATGTGTTCCTGTGAATCATGTGGAGTGTCAGAGGAATATGCACATATGTGAGCAGATGAAACAATGATTGTTGATAGCAGTTGCAGTGATGGATATTCGCACAGAGTGAGAAGACTAGAGAGAGAGAGAGAGAGAGAGCCCGTATATTTTTGCATTATCATATATATGTTTATCATGCAGTTTATTATGCTCTTTCTGCAAGTCATGAAGCTGTTAAAGGGCTGTTTAAGTACTATGTTGGTCTAACCTCCTTCGATGATAACTGAGGTAGCGGCTCTCGTTATCACGTAGTTAGAGGCGAAGTGTAGGTAGTTGTGACGGTAGTTACTATCAGTTTAGTTAGTGTCATTGTAGAAGTCATGTACACCTGTCAGGAGCTTTTAATATCTAATTGGCTAATCCACAGTGTTTATAACTCCAGGTAGTGGCTCTCATTATTAGTGTCAGTGTCCGTCATGGAGTCAGTTTTACGTCCTTGTCGGTAATACATGTATGATGGCACGTTTGTTTTGTGTCGTGGTACAGTTACATAAATCGGTCCTGTTCCAAGGATTACAGGCGGCTACAAACACCTCGCTGTCTGTAAAATTTCATGATCATACATTGTACAGGGTGTTTAAGTAGTACAGATAACAGAGAGAGAGACAGATAGATAGACAGACAGACAGACAGAAGACAGACAGACAGACAGACAGACAGACAGACAGACACACACACACACACACACACCACACACACACACACAAAACAGATATAAAATGGAGAGGAAAATTTCAACCTTAATATACCAAACACATTATATGTTGCTAAATTTGACAATGTCGAACAGTAAAAACAAGCAGATTACCTCAGCTGGAGGTACAACAGCCAAGGGAAACCGGGCCAGACTCACCAGCCGGTAATATGACGATTCTAGCCGTCCATAACAACAGTGAAACCTCTTTAACGGACATTTGGAGAAAATCCGTTATATCGAGGGTCCTTTAGATGTGAAACCTCCATCTAACGAACAATAAAGGTATGAAAGTCCGTTATATCGAGGGTCCATAAGATATAAAACCTCCATCTAACGAACAATATAAATATAAAGTTCCTTATATCGAGGACCTTAGATATGAAACCTCCATCTAACGAACAATAAAACAAAAAACCATCTAACGAACAATATAGGAAGAGAGTCCGTTATATGAAGGTACTGGGCCTAGTGTGATCAAAGACAGAAATTTTGGATGAGTTGATTGGGAGATTGGAAGAATTGGATAGAATCTAAATCAGTTGGGGTGAGATTAGAGGAGTGGATTGGGGTAATGATTAGTTAGTAAGAGGTATTAGGAGGGAGTGGATAATGATTAGAGATTAGAGGGATGGGATTGGGTAATGATTAGTTAGAGATTAGAGGGAGTGGATTGCAATATCGAAGAGATTAGAGGGAGTGGATTGGGTAATGATTAAGTGAGATTAGAGGGAGTGGATTGGGTAATGATTAGTTAGTAAGAGATTAGAGAAATTGAAAGTAAAGATTAGATCAACAGAGAGTAAAATATCGAGGAGTTGACGGTATGAGATTGGAAGAATTGCCAGTGAAGATTAGACAGATTAGATTAGAAAGGGATTGGAAAGGTTGACAGTCGATTGTGGATTAGACAGTAGAGAGACAAGAGATAAAGAGAGAAATAACCCTATCTCTCTATCTATCTATCTATCTATCTATCTGTCTGTCTGTCTGTCTATCTATCTATCTATCTATCTATCTATCTATCTATCTATCTATCTATCTATCTATCTATCTATCTATCCCACTTATCTACCCACCCATTAACCCCTCTACAACCCCCATTTAGTACAACGAGGTTTACCTGTAGACCAAAGGTAAGTGCACCTGAGAGTGAGGTAATGAGGCGAGTGACGTGAGGGATTCGACTTGGTGTTCTCGACAACATATGGTGTAAATTACTACCCGGGCCCCAACAGGGACTCAGTGACGTCATAGAAGAGAGAGTGTGTGTGTGTGTGTGTGTGTGTGTGTGTGTGTGTGTGAACAGAAAAAACTCATATCTCCGGAATCAACTTAATTTCCTTGTCCAACATTTTTCCCATCTTCATAATAATTTCCTCCTCTTTGTTATACTTTCTTCCCAAATGGGTCTTTGTTTCCTCGACCTCCCTCCCTCTCTCCCTCACTCCCACTCCATCATCCTCTCTTCTCCTCCCTCCTTCCCTTTATTACTCCCCCTCCCTCTATCACCGTCACTCTCTCCCTCTCTCCCGCCACCTCCATCCATAACCATTCCTCCGTCTAACACCCTCCCTTCCTCCCTTCACCGCCCTCAATCACCCTCCCTCCTTCCTTCCATAACTATCTCACACCCATTCCTCTCTTCCTCTCTTTTTCCTTTCCTTCCTTCGCTTCACCTCCATTGCCATTCTTCCTCCTTCCCTCCCTCCTCCCTCCCTCTTCACTGTCTCCCCACTCCTGCCCCCCAAAAAAAAAAAAAGTTGTGGAAGACATTCTGCCAAATTAACAGTTTGTGATGTTCACTTTGGTCACCTAAATCAGGTTTAGTTTTGTCGGTTCCCTTGCCCTTCTACCCCCTACCCCCACCCCCCCACCCCTACCCCTGTTCTCATCCCCCACCCCCTTACTCCTCATCCCCTACCCCTTACCCTCATCCCCCACCCCCATCCTCTACCACCCCTACCCTCACCCTCTACTCCCACCTCCTTACCTCCGTCCTTGTACTGAATCTGAGGACAAGGAAATTATTATTATTTTTTTTTTCTGTGTGTATCTCTGTCTGTGTGTCTGTCTGGGTCATTGTCTCCTCCCTCTCTTATCGCCTTTATTTTTTACTTTATCTCTCTCTCTCTCTCTCTCTCTCTCTCTCTCTCTGTGTCTAACTACCTACTGTATTTATCTTATTTTTTTGTATCTTATTTTAATCTCTCTTCCTTGCTCTTTTTTCTCTTTCTGTGTCTACCTCTTAGTCTCTATCTGTCTGTCACTCCCAGGGCTCCCAAACCCTCCTCACACACACACACACTTTTTCCTCCTTTAACATAGACGGTCGTACAGCAAGAGAGACGTGTACCGGCGGTCACTACTTGCTTAACCTGACGGAAACCACTCCAGATAACCGCGGTAAACAGACGCCACTTAAGCCGGTAAAATTCGTGTTATTTCGTTATAAAAGTTGAACAGGGACATTTACGAAACTAAGAGGGTGAACGAATGACAGGTAAGTGGAGTAGTGAAAGCGGTGGGTGGTACTGGTGATGGAGGTGGTGGTTAGTGGTGGTGGTGGTGGTGGGTGGTGGTGGTTGTGGTGGTGGTGGTTGGTCATGGATGTGGGTGGTGGTGTGTGGTGTGGGAGGTGGAGTCAATAATCAACATTTTGGAAGTTCTATTTATGTTTCTAGTGATAATTTTTCTCAGGATTTGTATGTGTGTGTGTGTGTGTGTGTGTGTGTGTGTGTGTGTGTGTGTGTGTGTGTGTGTGTGTGTGTGTGTGTGTGTGTGTGTGTGTGTGTGTATGTGTGTGTGTGTGTGTGTGCCTTCTAAATTTCATTTTTGGTGCTACTATCATCTCTAAACATCAACATCTGAAATTCTTTGTATTATGTACTGTATTTATGCCTGTATTATCACCTCGCACCTTGTACCTGTGTTTGTAACTCTACTGGTATTTCTGAATTATTTGAAATCTGTATCTCTGCTTGTTTAAATATGTAGTTTTTTATCTGTTTTAAGTATTCCTTGAACCTGTATTTTTATGTATTATCTGTACTTTTGTTCTTGAATGATATCTGTAATTGTATTTGTACTGTACTTGCGTCTTTCGCTTTACTGTTTCTAAATTAATTAATCAATTTACCTGTACTCTTACCTGTACCTCGTATGTTTACTTGAATTCTAATCTGTACCTGTATTCGTATGTTTACCTGTACTCAAATCTGTACCTGTACTCTTACCTGTAACTGTACTCGTATGTTTACCTTTTCTCTATACTTGTACTCTTACCTGTCTGTACCTCTACATTAACCTATACCTGTACTCATACCTCTACCCGCCCTCGTTATTTCTGAAGTATGACGATAAAAATACACGAGGTTACATAACTATAAGCGTCTACCCTTAATATTATTCCCCTTAACCATTACAGAGACATAAAATCATTAGTTTAAATGACAGGGATATTCACCCTCTAAGAAGCCCATCATATTTTTTTTCCATCAAAGTTGTCGGTAAAGAAACTATGAGAAAGAGGGAGAGATCTATAAGGCGTCAGAATGATGGGAAAACCACGTTTTTTTTCATTAGTGGTGATGTCGCGGCTTGATAATGGTAAGCCTCCAAGGTGGGTAAAGTCGAGGTGAGGGCGTGTTCAGTCTGTGATGAACGACCGGAGTGTATTCCCCAGCGGAGTGGATCTTTTATGAAGGTTTAACCATCCATTTAGAGTTTAGGCTAGCCATGGTGTTGTGCTGTGTGTGTGTGTGTGAGGGAAGTGAAAGAGAGAGGGGAAGACGATGAAATGAAGTAAGGAGGGGAGGGAGGGAGGGGCGGAAGGAAAGAGGGAAAGGGAGGTGGGAGGGAAAGATGGATGAATGGAGGAAGGGAAGGAAGGAAGGAAGGGAGAAGAGAGAAGGAATGAAGGGCGATACGGAAGGAAGGAAATAAGAAGGGAGGGTCTTGTATTACCAACTGTCAATAGATAAGGACTTGGCGACCTGTGGTGTAAGGGTCAGCATGCTCGCCTCGCAAGAGAATGGACCTGGGTTCGACCCTCGGGCAGGGTGAAATTATGGGCAAGTTTCTTTACGCCATTTGCCTCTGTCTACCCAGCAATAGGGGACCTGGATGTTAATCGATTTGCGGATCGTATCTTGGGTAATGGTTAGCCAGTGCAGTTGGCGAGTTGTCCGGTCTTCTCGGACTATTCCTTCACACTGGGTCATGCAACTCGTTAACTCAGGGTGTGGTTGTTGTGTTGGCGACAGCTTCGACACCTTAAACAAATTCACGCCTAGGCGGCCCTTAGGCCGGCCATCCTCGTCACACGAAGGGCAACCATTATTATATATAGATAAGGACTTGATCTCTTACTGATTCCAAATTATTTACACGTCCAATCGAATTAGAGGCTGGACTTGGCTACCACTGATAACCTAACCTTTCATTGGACCTATTTAATGTTACTTACACATCCAGTTAACTTAAGGAACTTGGTTACCTCTGATAGCTTAAACATACAGGTGAACTTAACTAATTAACTGTACACGTCCAATCTATTCAGGTAAGGAATTTAAACACCTGGACTGGACTTGAGCAAAACACACACACCCACACACACGTCTGTCAGGTACAGTACATTGAATAACACTGTTTAAAAAGTTGCTCTTTCATTATACTTAAGCAACCTATACACGATCATCACCTCAAGGCAAGGCTCCGGTTAACTCTAACAGGTCGGTTTTAGAGGCTCCGGTTAACTCTAACAGGTCGGTTTTAGAGGCTCCGGTTAACTCTAACAGGTCGGTTTTAGAGGCTCCGGTTTACTCTGACAGGTCGGTTTTAGAGGCTCCGGTTTACTCTGACAGGTCGGTTTTAGAGGCTCCGGTTACTCTCAGGTCGGTTTAGAGGTCGGTTTTCCGGTTTACTCTGATAGGTCGGTTTTAGAGGCTCCGGTTTACTCTGATAGGTCGGTTTTAGAGGCTAGGGCTCCGGTTTTAGAACTCCCTTTACTCTGGCAGGTCGGTTTTAGAGGCTCCGGTTTACTCTGATAGGTCGGTTTTAGGCTCCGCTTTACTCTGGCAGGTCGGAGGCTCCGCTTTACTCTGGCAGGTCGGTTTTGGCTCTTTTTACTCTGGCAGGTCGGTTTTAGAGGCTCCGGTTTACTCTGATAGGTCGGTTTTAGAGGCTCGGTTTACTCTGACAGGTCGGTTTTAGAGGCTCGGGTTTACTCTGATAGGTCGGTTTTAGAGGCTCCGCTTTACTCTGACAGGTCGGTTTTAGAGGCTCGGGTTTTACTCTGACAGGTCGGTTTTAGAGCTCCGGTTTACTCTGATAGGTCGGTTTTAGAGGCTCCGGTTTACTCTGACAGGTCGGTTTAGAGGCTCCGGTTTACTCTGACAGGTCGGTTTTAGAGGCCGGTTTACTCTGACAGGTCGGTTTTAGAGGCTCCGGTTTACTCTGACAGGTCGGTTTTAGAGGCTCAACTCTCTCTCTCAGTTCTGCTTGTTAAACACAGTGGTCAGATTAGCCATGGGAAAAATTCACGTAATTTTTATTTAACACACACAGACTGGTTTGCAATTTAATTATGGATAATGTTGCATACAGAAAATAAAAGCTGAAGCGTGTGTGTTGCAGGTTATTTGGTTTTATTTTAAGATTTGATGATACAAGTTGTGAGTCTCATTGTTTTAAATTACTGTTTTAGTTTAAGCTGCATGTGTCTTTGTTGTAGTTTTTCTGGGCTCATGATAGCAGGGGTGAAATAAATCTCTTTGGAACGGAACCTTGAAATGAACGAATTTCCATGTTAAATTTCCGGCTTTGGTTAGGTTAAGTTACGTTATTTTAGGGTTTAAGTTTGGTTACGTTAGGAGTTGATTAGTTTAGGTATGTAGGTATGTTAATTTAAATTATATTTAGGGTAGGATTAAAATAGTTAAGTTGGATTAGGTTAAGCTAGGTCTCGAATCACGTTCATTTCCGGATTCGATGATTCTTAGTGGCCATATTAGTCCATTCGTCGGCTTCGTTTGATCGTTCACGTAGAAAAATAAATACGTGTTTTATGACTCTTGACACACGAGCTTTGTCTCACACACACACACACACACACACACACACACGAAACATGAACAAGTGACATAACTCATGATGTAGACAACCAGTAAATATAGAACCACCACAACAACAACAAGAAACACCGTCATCAACACTAATTCTACCACCATTTACGTCAACCACCACCACCATCAACGCTAACCAACCATCAACGCCACCACCATCATCGTCAACATTACCACCATCAACACGACACAAGCTCACTTATATAAATTTAACACTTTACATCGTACGGAATGACACTGAGGGCCCATTATACTCTCATTAACACACCTACGGCTTTAAAAACACAGATACAGGTACAGGTGGTTTATTCACACGTAATGATCTCAAAACAACCCTCTGCAACCCACTGACCACCCTCTGTACGACCACCAACGACCACCAGTGACCACACCCTGTACGACCACTGCTGAACACCCTTATACGACCACAAGTGGCACAACATGCGACCACTGTTGAACACCCTTGTACGACCACCACTGACCACCTCATACAACCACCACTGGCCATCCATGTACAGCCACCACTGACCGCCCTCTGTGACCACCACCGACCACCCCTGTACGACCACCACTGATCACACTTGCTGAGGTAGGCCGTTGGGATTACACTTGCCTAGTCATTTCTATGGTTCCTGCCAAGTGTCAGCATCTCTGCCAACTCTGGCATTGAAGTTGGGAGCACAACCTTGCTCTATCTTCTCTGGGGATAGAGTTAGCACTCTGTGGAGGTCAGCATAAACAGCACCTCCTTGATGTCATCCTCTGCACTGATGAAAAGGCATGACGTGAGTGATTCAGTGGGACTCCGGGCGTCATGAAGCGCTCGTTGATTCCAACAGGCATTTCAGTTAGCCTATGTTGAGATGCATTGGAGGATGACAAAGTTAACTCAGAAATATTTGTTTCTCTCAGCAGCAGGCTTACCCTTCCAGAAGAAGGTATGCCAAACCCTGTTCTGTGAGTTGACCCTCGTCTGAGAGGCAGGACTCACTAATGGCTGCTATGTCGATGTTATACTAGCCAGCTCTTTTGCCACAAGGGCAGTTCTTCTTTCAGGACGTGCATTGTGCCAGAAGGTCTGGCATTCCATGCAGCAGCCATGGAAAGTTGTATAGTTTGTGTTTGTTTGGATCTGTGATTTGATTGTATTTTCGACCGTACAAACACACACACACACACACACACACACACTATATTTGAAATGAACTGTAGTTTGAGCTTTTCCCCATCTAGTTATTATATGTCTTATTTGTGTCACTTATGTTACTTGTATATTATTTGTAATTCGTAACCCATTCCCCAAATATGTAACTGTATATTTTCAGCCTTCTGGCTAACAAGCTCTTTCAATAAACCGTTAATTATTACACACATACACACACTAATGTGTTGCAATAGAGTAAAATAATTTGTAATTTGAATACTTGAGTTATATCAATCTATCATTAGTGTTGACCCTCATTAATACAGTCGAAGTTCTGATGGAGATATCTTCCTAACCTAACCTAACCTAACAACTAATACAAGATCTTCCTAAAACAAAACATAGATAGATAAAAGATCAAGTCGTTTATCACCTACAGTTGCCAAGTGTACGATAATTACTCGCTAAAATCCGGAAAATGTAAACAACAGTATTACTGAGTGTCGTCGAGAGCTGTGATGTTGACGTTACGTGGAACCTGACCTAAATAACGCTGGTACCTTCGTTAATCACAATAAACAGAATTTCGTTAATTGGTGGTGTTTTTATTATTATTATTATTATTATTATTATTATTATTATTATTATTATTTTGATGATTGATTGTAATGGTTAGGAGTTTGATTTATGTGTGAATTCTAGGGCTTTATGTGTATTGTGTGTGTGTGTGTGTGTGTGTGTGTGTGCGTGTGTGCGTGTGTGTTTGTTTGTTTGTGTGTTTGTTTTGTTTGTTTGTTTTATGTGAATACTATTATAAGTATTAACATTACCATCATCGTCAGTTTACTACTACTCAAAAATAGTCAAATTACATAATTATGTGATTAACACCAAAATAATTCCTCCATTTAATACCAGATAATAAATAGGAAATTAAACGCATCTATCAACCTAAATTTTTACCTCTCATAACACCTGTTAGAGGGCACGAGAGGCACCTGTAATTGGCCATTTCCGGTAATCTAATCACATAAGAATCATTACCTGTTTTATCGGAAATTATGATAGAAATTGTTGCGTTGGAGATTATTATATAGGAGTAAGGGAGAAATGTGTGTCAGTCTCAGTGGTTCATGGTCATCCTCCTATGCAGCTTAGCACCTAACCTAACCCTAACCTAACCTAACCTAACACCTAACCCTAACCTAACCTAACCTAACCCTAACCTTACCTAACCTATCACCAGGAGTGTCAGGAGGTGTGCCTGGGGAGTGTCAGAGAGGTGTGCCAGGAATGTCATGGAGTGCCTGGGAGTGTCAGAGGTGTAACTGGGGAGTGTCAGAGGTGTGCCTGGGAGGTCAGAGAGGTGTGCCTGGGGTGTGAGAAGTGTGCCTGGGAGTGTCGGAGGTGTGCCAGGAGTGTCAGAGGTGTGCATGGGAGTTAGAGGTGTACCTGGGAGTGTCAGAGGTGTACCTGGGGAGTGTCAGCGGTGTGCCTGGGAGTGTCTGAGGTGTGCCTGGGAGTGTCAGAGGTGTGCCTGGGAGAGTCAGAGGTGCACTTGGAGTGTCTGGGTGCACCTGGGGAGTGTCTGAGGTGTGCCTGGGGTGTCTGGGCTGGCACTGGGGGTGTCTGGTGTGCCTGTGGTGTGGGGTGTGCCTGGCGGTGTCAGCAGTGTGCATGGGGAGTGTCAGCTGGTGTGCCTAGAGTGTCAGAGGTGTGCTTGGGGGTGTCAGGGTGTGCCTGGGGTGTCAGAGGGTACCTGGGGCATCAAGGTACCTGGGGAGTGTCAAGGTGTACCTGGTAGTGTCAGTGGTGTACTTGGGAGTGTCAGAGGTGTGCCTGGGAATGTCATTGGTGTACCTGGGAGTGTCAGGGGGTTTGCTGGGAGTGTCGGAGGTGTGGCTGCAGAGTGTCAGGGTGTACTGGGAGTGTCAGAGGTGTGCCTGGGGAGTGTCAGGGGTGTGCCTGGGAGTGTCAGAGGTGTGCCTGGGAGTGTCAGAGGTGTGCCTGGGAGTGTCAAGGTGGTACCTGGGGTGTCAGAGGTGTGCCTGGGAGTGTCTGGGGTGTGCCTGGGGTGTCAGAGGTGTGCCTGGGGTGTCTGGGTGTGCCTCAGGTGTCAGAGGTGTGCCTGGGGAGTGTCAGGGGTGTGCCTGGGGATGTCAGGGGTGTGCCTGGGGAGTGTCTGAGGTTTGCCTGGGGTGTCAGAGTGAGTGCCTGGGAATGTCAGGGTGTACTCTGGGAGTGTCTGGGGTGTGCCTGGGAGGTCAGGGTGTACCTGGGAGTCTGAGGTGTGCCTGGGGTGTCAGGGAGAGACCAGGGGACTGTAAGAGGTGTACCTGGGGAGTGTCAGAGGTGTGCCTGGGAGTGTCAGAGGTACTGTGGGTGTCAGAGGTGTGCTGGGGAGTGTCTGGGGTGTACCTGGGAGGTGTCTGGGGTGTGCCTGGGAGTGTCAGGGTGTGCCTGGGGTGTCAGAGGTGCACTTGGAAGTGTCAGAGGTGTACCTGGGGAGTGTCTGGGGTGTGCCTGGGGTGTCTGGGGTGTGCCTGGGGAGTGTCTGGGGTGTGCCTGGGGTGTCTGGGGTGTGCCGGGGAGTGTCAGAGGTGTGCCTGGGGTGTCAGAGGTGTGCCTGGAAGTGTCAGAGGTGTGCCTGGGGGTGTGGGGTGTGCCTGGGAGTGTCAGAGGAGTACCTGGGAGTGTCAAGAAGTGCCTGGGGTGTCAGAGGTGTACCTGGGAGTGTCAGAGGTGTGCCTGAGGAGTGTCAGAGGTGTACCTGGGAATGTCAGAGGTGTGCCTGGGAGTGTCAGAGGTGTATCGTCAGGGTGTACCTGGGAGTGTCAGAGGTGTGCCTGGGGAGTGTCATGGGTGTGGGGTGTCAGAAGAGTGCCTGGGAGTGTCAGGGTACCTGGGAGTGTCAAGATGTGCCTGGAGTGTCAGAGGTGTGCTGGGGAGTGTCAGAGGTGTGCCTGGGAGTGTCAGAGGTGTGCCTGGGGAGTGTCAGGGTGTACCTGGAAGTGTCAGGGGTGTACCTGGGGAGTGTCAGGAGGTGTTCCTGGGGGTGTCAGAGGTGTGCCTGGGAGTGTCAGAGGTGTACCTGGGGGTGTCAGAGGTGTGCCTGGGGTGTCTGGGGTGTGCCTGGGAGTGTCTGGGGTGTGCCTGGGGTGTCTGGGGTGTGCCTGGGAGTGTCAGGGGTGTGCCTGGGGGTGTCTGGGGTGTGCCTGGGGAGTGTCAGAGAGTGCACTGGGGATGTCAGAGGTGTCTCTGGGGAGTGTCTGGGGTGTGCCTGGGAGTGTCAGGTGTGCCTCTGGGAGTGTCAGGTGTACCTGGGAGTGTCAGAGGTGTGCCTGGGAGTGTCAGAGGTGTGCCAGGGAGTGTCAGTGGGTTCCTGGGGTGTCAGAGGTGTGCCTGGGGTGTCTGAGGTGTGCCTGGGAGTGTCTGAGGTGTGCCTGGGAGTGTCTGAGGTGTACCTGGAGTGTCAGGGGAGGAACCAGGGACTGTAAGGAGGTGTGCCTGGGGAGTGTCAGAGGTGTGCCTGGGGTGTCTGGGTGTGCCTCAGGTGTCAGAGGTGGTACCTGGGGTGTCTGGTGTGCTGGGGTGTCAGATGAGTACCTGGGAATGTCAGGGTGTGGGAGTGTCTGGGGTGTGCCTGGGAGAGTCAAAGGTGTACCTGGGGAGTGTCTGAGGTGTGCCTGAGTGTCAGGGGAGAACCAGGGACTGTAGGAGGTGTACCTGGGGGTGTCAGAGGTGTACCTGGGGAGTGTCAGAGGTGTGCCTGGGAGTGTCAGAGGTGTGCCTGGGGGTGTCAGAGGTGTGCCTGGGGTGTGAAGGTGTGCCTGGGGTGTCAGTGTGCAGGAGTGTCAGAGGGTGTACGGGAGTGTCAGAGTGTGCCTGAGGTGTCAGCGGTGAACCAGGGGTGTCAGAGGTGGACCTGGGGTGTGAGAGTGTGCCTGGGTGTCGGAGGTGTGCCTGGGTGTCGGTGGTGCACCTGGGAGTCAGAGGTGTGCCTGGGGTGTCAGAGGTGTGCCTGGGGTGTGGGGGTGTAACTGGGGAGTGTCGGAGGTGTAACTGAGGTGTCAGAGGTGTCCTGGGAGTGTCAGAGGTGTGCCTGGGAGTGTCAGTGGTACCTGGGAGTGTCAGGGTGTGCCTGGGAGTGTCTGAGGTGTGCCTGGGAGTGTCAGTTAGTGCCTGAATGTGAGGTGTACCTGGGAGTGTCTGGGTGTGCCTGGGGAGTGTGGGGTGTCTCCAGGTTGTCAGAGGTGTGCCTGGGAGTGTCAGAGGTATCTGGGGAGCGTCAAGGGGTACCTGGGGAGTGTCAGAGGTGCTGGTAGTGTCAGTGGTGTGCCTGGGGTGTCAGAGGTGTGCCTGGGAGTGTCATTGGTGTGCCTCGGAGTGTCAGAGGTGAACCTGGAGTGTCAGGTGTGCCTGGGAATGTGGAGGTGTTCTGGGGGTCAGAGGTGTGCCTGGGAGTGTCAGGGGTGTGCCTGGGAGTGTCAGAGGAGTGCCTGGGAGTGTCAGGGGTGTACTGGGGAGTGTCAGATGAGTACCTGGGGAGTGTCAGAGGTGTGCCTGGGAGTGTCTGGGTTGTGCCTGGGAGTGTCAGAGGTGTGCCTGGGGTGTCTGGGGTGTGCCTCAGGTGTCAGAGGTGTGCCTGGGGTGTCTGGGGTGTGCCTGGGGTGTCAGGGTGTGCCTGGGAGTGTCTGGGGTGTGCCTGGGGTGTCAGGGGTACCTGGGAATGTCAGAGGTGAATCTGGGAGTGTCTGGGGTGTGCCTGGGAGTGACAGGGGTGCCTGGGAGTGTCAGGGGTGTGCCAGGGGAGTGTCAGAGGTGTGCCTGGGGAGTGTCAGAGGTGTGCCTGGGGAATGTCAGAGGTGTGCCTGGGGAGTGTCTGAGGTGTATCTGGGGAGTGTCTGGGGTGTGCCAGGAGTGTCAGAGGTGTGCCTGGGGGTGTCAGGGGTGTGCCTCAGGTGTCAGAGGTGTGCCTGGGGTGTCTGGGGTGTGCCTGGGGAGTGTCAGGGGTGTGCCTGGGAGTGTCTGGGGTGTGCCTGGGTGTGGAGGGTACCTGGGAATGTCAGAGGTGAATCTGGGGTGTCTGGGGTGTGCCTGGGGTGACAGAGGTGTGCCTGGGGTGTCAGAGGTGTGCCAGGGAGTGTCAGGGTGTGCCTGGGGTGTCAGAGGTGTGCCAGGATGTCAGGGTGTGCCTGGGGTGTCTGGGGTGTGTCTTGGTGTGTCTGGGGTGTGCCTGGGGTGTCTGGGGTGTGCCTGAGAGTGTCAGGGGTGACCTGGGGGTGTGGGGTGTGCCTGGGGTGTCAGATGTGTGCCTGGGGAGTGTCGGGTGTGCCTGGGAATGTCAGAGGTGTGGGAGTGTCAGAGGTGTGCCAGGGGGAGTGTCGAGATGAACCAGGGGTGTCAGAGGTGAACCAGGGGAGTGTCTGGGGTGTGCCTGGGGATATCAGGAGGTGTGCCTGGGAGTATCGGAGGTGTGCCTGGGGAGTGTCAGTGTGCCAGTGAGTGTCAGTGGGTACCTGGGGAGTGTCAAGGTGTGCCTGGAGTATCAGGTGTGCCTGGGAATATCAGAGGTGTGCCTGGAGTGTCAGGGTGTGCCTGGGGTGTCAGGGTGTGCCTGGGGTGTCAGAGGTGTGCCTGGGGTGTCAGAGGTGTGCCTGGGGTGTGACAAGTGTGCCTGGGGTCCGGAGGTGTGCCTGGGGAGTGTCAGGAGGTGCCTGGGAGTGTCAGAGGTGTGCCTGGAGTGTGAGGTGTGCCTGGGGTGTCTGGGGTGTGCCTGGGGTGTGGCGGTGTGCCTGGGGGTGTGGGGTGTGCCTGGGTGTCAGAGGTGTGCCTGGGGAGTGTCAGAGGTGTGCCTGGGGTGTCAGGGGTGTGCCTGGGGAGTGTCAGGGGTGTGCCTGGGGTGTCAGAGGTGTGCCTGGGGAGTGTCTCAGGTGTGCCTGGGAGTGTCGGAGGTGTGCCTGGGGAGTGTCAGAGGAGGCCAGGGGTGTAAGACGTGTGCCTGAGAGTGTCAGAGGTGTGCCAGGGAGTGTCGGATGTGTGCCTGGGGTATCAGAGGTGTGCCAGGGGTGTGAGGTGTGCCTGGGGTGTCAGAGGTGAACCAGGGAGTGTCGGAGGGAGTATCTAAGAGTGTCAGAGGTGTACCTGGGACTATCGGAGGTGTACCTGGGGGTATCGGAGGTGTACCTGGGGGTATCGGAGGTGTGCCTGGGAGTGTCAGAGGTGTACCTGGGAGTGTCAGAGCTGTTCTGAGAGTGTCAGAGGTGTGCCTGGGGTGTAGCGGTGTGCCTGGGGTGTCAGCGGTGTGCCTGGGAGTGTTTGAGGTATGCCTGGGTGTCAGGGTACCTGGGAGTGTCAGGGGGTGGACCTGGGGTGTCAGGGGTGTAACTGGGAGTGTTGGAGGTGTAACTGCAGTGTCAGGGTGTGCCTGGGGTGTCAGAGGTGTGCCTGGGGTGTCAGGGGTGTACCTGGGGAGTGTCAGAGGTGTGCAGGAGGTGTCTGAGGGGTGTGCCTGGGGTGTCATGGTAGTACCTGGGGTGTCAGAGGTGTGCCTGGGGTGTCTGGGGTGTGCCTGGGGAGTGTCAGAGGTGTGCCTGGGGGGTGTCAGAGGTGTGCCTGGGAGTGTCTGGGTGTGCCTCAGGTGTCAGAGGTGTGCCTGGGGTGTCAGGGTTGTGCCTGCAGTGCTGTCAAGAGTGCCTGGGTGTCTGAGGTGTGCCTGGGAGTGTCCAAATGAGTGCCTGTAGAGATGTCAGAGGGTGTATCTGGGGAGTGTGTCTGGGGTGTGCCTGGGAGAGTCAGAGGTGTGTACCTGGGAGTGTCTGGTGTGCCTGGGGTGTCAGGGGAGAACCAGGGACTGTAGGGTGTACCTGGGAGTGTCAGAGGTGTGCCTGGGCGTGTCGGAGGTGGCCTGGGAGTGTCAGAGGTGTGCCTGGGGAGTGTCAGAGGTGTGCCTGGGATTGTCAGAGGTGTGCACTGGGAGTGTGTCCCAGAGGTGTGCCAGGGAGTGTCTCTGGTGGGTTCCTGGGAGTGTCAGAGATGTGCCTGGGAGTGTCTGAGGTGTGCCTGGGGAGTGTCTGGGGGAGTGTACCTGGGGAGTGTCTGAGAGGTGTACCTGTGAGTGTCAGGGGAGAACCAGGGACTGTAGAGGTGTGCCTATAGAGGTGTCAGAGGTGTGCCTGGGAGTGGTCTGGGTGTGCCTCCAGGTGTCAGAGGAGTGTGCCTGGGAGTGTCAGGGGTGTGCCAGGAGTGTCAGGAGGTGTGCCTGCTGGGAGTGTCTGAGGTGTGCCTGAGAGTGTCAGCAGTGAACCAGAGTGTCAGAGGGTGTGTGCCTGGGGTGTGAGGGGAGTGTGCCTGGGGTGTCCCGGAGGTGTGCCTGGGGAGTGTCGGTGGTGCACCTGGGAGAGTCAGAGGTGTGCCTGGGAGTGTCAGAGGTGTGCTGGGGAGTGTCAGGGGAGTGTGGCTGGGGAGTGTCGGATGTGTGTGGCTTTAGAGTGTCAGAGGTATGCCTGGGAGTATCAGAGGTGTGCCTGGGGTGTCAGTGAGGTACCTGCTGGGAGTGTCAGAGGTGTGCCTGGGAGTGTCTGAGGTGCTGGGGTGTCAGATGGAGTGCCTGGGAATATCAAAGGTGTATCTGGGAGTGTCTGGGTGTACTGGGGTGTCAGAGAGGTGTGGGATTGTCAGAGTGTGCCTGGGAGTGTCAGAGAGTATCTGGGAGCGTCAAGGTACCTGGGAGTGTCAGAGGTGTACCTGGTAGTGTCATTGGTGTACCTAGAGTGTCAGAGGTGTACCTGGGAATTAATCATTGGTGTGCTTATAAGGAGTGTCAAGAGTGTACATAGAGAATTTAAGAGTGTACCTGAGAGTGTCAGAGAGTATGCAAGTGTCAACAGTGTACCTGGGAAGTATCTGAGAGTGTACACCAAGTGTCAAAGTGTACCTAGGAAATGTCAAGTACACTTAGAAATCACAGGTGGCAAGGGTGTCTGAGGTGTGCAAGTGTCTGGGCTGGTAGCAAGTGTCTGGGGTGTGGCGGTGTGTCAGGGTGTGTGCTGGGCGTGTCAGCAGTGTGGCACCAGAGTGTCAGTGATTTGTGCCTAGAGTGTCAGGAGGTTGTGCCAGGTGTCGGAGGTGTGCCTGAGACGTCAGGAGAATTGCCTGGGAGCATCAAGGAGTGCCTGGGAGTGTCAAGGTGTGCCTGGTAGTGTCAGTGGTGTGCTTGGGAGTGTCAGAGGTGTACCTGGGAATGTCATTGGTGTACATGGGAGTGTCAGAGGTGTATCGTCGAAATTGACACCTAAGAGTGTCAAGAGGTGTATCGTCCAGAGGTGTACCACAAGTGTCAGGGGTGTCAATCAGAGGTGTGCAAGTGTCAGAGGTGTGCCTGGGGTGTCAGAGGTACCCTGGGAGCGTCAAGGAACACAGGGAGTGTCAAAGATGTGCCTGGTAGTGTCAGTGGTGTGCTTGGGAGTGTCAGAGGTACCTGGGAGTGTCATTGGTGTGCCTGGGAGTGTCAGAGGTGAACCTGGAAGTGTCAGAGGTGTGCCTGGGAGTGTCGGAGAGTGTTCCTGAGGAGCGTCAGAGGTGTACCTGGGGAGTGTCAGAGATGTACCTGGGAGTGTCTGGGGTGTGCCTGGGGAGTGTCTGGGGTGTGGGGAGTGTCTGGGGTGTGCCTGGGGTGTGGGTGTACCTCAGGTGTCAGAGGAATGTGCACCAAGTGTCCAGGGTGTGCCTGGGGAGTCAGAATTGTACCTGGGAGTCTGAGGTGTGCCTGGGGTGTCAGATGGTGGCACAGAATGTCAGAGGTTTGCACCAGAGTGGGGAGTGTCAGAGGTGTGCCTGGGAGTGTCGGAGGTGTGCCTGGGGTGTCGGAGGTGTGCATGGGGGTGTCAGAAGTGTACCTGGAGGTGTCAGAGTGTGCCTGGGGAGTGTCAGGGGTGGCCCGGAGTGTCAGAGGTGTGCCAGGGAGTGTCAGTGGGTTCCTGGGAGTGTCAAGGTGTGCCTGGGAGTATCGGAGGTGTGCCTGGGAATATCGGAGGTGTGCCTGGGAGTGTCACAGGTGTGCCTGGGAGTGTCAGGGGTGTGCCTGGCAGTGTCAGAGGTGTGCCTGGGGTGTCAGGGGTGTGCCTGGGTGTCAGAGGTGTGCCTGGGGTGTCAGAGGTGTGCCTGGGAGTGTCAGAGGTGTGCCTGGAGTGTCAGAGGTGCCAGGGAATGTCAGTGGAGTGCCTGGGAGTGTCAGAGGTGTAACTGGGAGTGTCAGAGGTGTGCCTGGGAGAGTCAGAGGTGTGCCTGGGAGTGTGAGGGGTGTGCCTGGGGTGTCAGAGGTGTGCCTGGGAGTGTCAGAGGTGTGCCTGGAGAGTCAGAGGTGTGCCTGGGGAGTGGCAGAGGTGTGCCTGGGGTGTCAGCGGTGTGCCTGGGAGTGTCTGAGGTGTGCCTGGGGAGTGTCAGAGGTGTGCCTGAGAGGTGTCAGAGGTGCACTTGGGGTGTCACAGGTGTGCCTGGGGAGTGTCTGAGGTGTGCCTGGGGGTGTCTGAGCTGTGCCTGGGGTGTCTGAGTGTACCTGGCAGTGTCTGGGGTGTGCGGGCAGTGTCAGCAGTGTGCCGTGTCAGCAGTATGCCTAGAAGTGTCAGAGGTGTGCGAGTGTCAGGGTGTGCCTGGAGTGTCAGAGGTGCCTGGAGCATCAAAGGAGTGCCTGGGGAGTGTCAAGGTGTGCCTGGTAGTGTCAGTGGTGTGCTTGGGGAGTGTCAGAGGTGTGCTGGGAGTGTCATTGGTGTGCCTGGGGAGTGTCAGAGGTGAACCTGGAAGTGTCAGAGGTGTGCCTGGGGTGTCAGAGGTGTGCCTGGGAGTGTAGAGGTGTGCCAGGGAGTGTCAGTGGCGTTCCTGGGAGTGTCAAGGTGTGCCTGGGGAGTATCGGAGGTGTGCCAGGGAGTGTCAGTGGGTTCCTGGGAGTGTCAAGGTGTGCCTGGGGTATCCGGAGGTGTGACCAGGAATCAGGTGTGCTTGGGAGTGCAAGAGGTGTGCCTGGGGTGTCGGAGAACTGGGAGTGTCAGGGGTGTGCCTGGGAGTGTCAGAGGTGTGCCTAGCAGTGTCAGAGGTGTGCCTGGGCGTGTCAGAGGTGTGCCTGGGAGTGTCAGGGGTGTGCCTGGGGTGTCAGAGGTGTGCCTGGGGAGTGTCAGAGGTGTCCTGGGAGTGTCAGAGGTGTGCCTGGGGAGTGTCAGCAGTGAACCAGGGAGTGTCAGAGGTGTGCCTGGGAGTGTCAGAGGTGTGCCTGGGATTGTCAGAGGTGTACTGGGGAGTGTCAGAGGTATCTGGGAGCGTCAAAGGTGTGCCTGGGAGTGTCAGAGGTGTGCCTGGTAGTGTCAGTGGTGTGCCTGGGGTGTCAGAGGTGTGCCTGGGAGTGTCATGTGGTGTGCCTGGGAGTGTCAGAGGTGAACCTGGAAGTGTCAGAGGTGTGCCTGGAATGTCGGAGGTGTTCCTGGGAGGGTCAGAGGTGTGCCTGGGGAGTGTCAGAGGTGTGCCTGGGAGTGTCAGATGGAGTACCTGGGGAGTGTCAGAGGTGTGCCTGGGGTGTCAGATGAGTACCTGGGGGTGTCAGGGTGTGCCTGGGGTGTCTGGGGTGTGCCTGAGGTCCAAGGTGTGCCGAGTGTCTGGGGTGTGCCTCAGGTGTCAGAGGTGTGCCTGGGAGTGTCTGGGGTGTGCCTGGGGAGTGTGGGTGTGCCTGGGGGTGTCTGGGTGTGCCTGGGGTGTCAGAGGTGCCTGGGGAATGTCAGAGGTGAATCGGGAGTGTCTGGGGTGTACCTGGGGTGACAGAGGTGTGCCTGGGAGTGTGAGAGGTGTGCCAGGGGAGTGTCAGGGGTGTGCCTGGGGGTGTCAGAGGTGTGCCTGGGGAATGTCAGAGGTGGCCTGGGGAGTGTCTGGGGTGTGTCTGGGAGTGTCTGGGGTGTGCCTGGGGTGTCAGGGGTGTGCCTGGGGTGTCGGGGTGTGCTCAGGTGTCAGAGGTGTGCCTGGGAGTGTCTGGGGTGTGCCTGGGGTGTCAGGGGTGTGCCTGGGAGTGTCTGAGGGGTGTGCCTGGGAGTGTCAGAGGAGTACCTGGGGAATGTCAGGGTGAATCTGGGAGTGTCTGGGGTGTGCCTGGGGTGACAGAGGTGTGCCTGGAGGTGTCAGAGGTGTGTGCAGGGTGTCAGAGGTGTGCCGGGGATGTCAGGGGTGTGCGCAGAGTGTCAGAGGTGTGTCTTAGTGTCTGGGGTGTGCCTGGAGTGTCAGGAGGTGTGCCTGAGAGTGTCAGATGTTGCCTGAGAGTGTCAGGAGTGTGCCTGGGGATGTCAGGTGTGCCTGAGGTGTCAGATGTGTGCCTGGGGTGTCGGAGGTGTGCGGAGATGTCAGAGGTGTGCCTGGGGTGTCAGGGGTGTGCTAGGGAGTGTCAGAGATGAGCCAGGGTGTGGGGGGTGAGACAGGGGAGTGTCTGGGGTGTACGGGGTATCGGAGGTGTGCCTGGGGTATCGGAGGTGTGCCTGGGGTGTCAGAGGTGTACCAGTGGTGTCTCAGTGGTGCCTGGGGAGTGTCAAGGTGTGCCTGGGGTGTGGAAGTGTACCTGGGAATATCAGGTGTGCCTGGGAGTTACAGAGGTGGCCCAGTGTCAGAGGTGTGCCTGGGGTGTCAGAGGTGTGCCTGGGGTGTCAGGGTGTGCCTGGGAGTGTGACAAGTGTGCCTGGGGAGGGTCGGAGGTGTGCCTGCGTGCCTGGGAGTGTGTGCCTGGGGAGTGTGGCGGTGTGCCTGGGGAGTGTCTGAGGTGTGCCTGGGGTGTCAGGGTGTGCCTGGGGTGTGGGAGGTGTGTGCCTGGGGTGTCAGGGGTGTGCCTGGGGAGTGTCAGAGGTGTGCCTGGGGTGTTAGAGGTGTGCCTGGGGAGTGTCTCAGGTGTGCCTGGGAGTGTCTGAGGTGTGCCAGGGTGTCAGGGAGGGAGCCAGGAGTGTAGGCTGTGCCTGAGGTGTCAGAGGTGTGCCAGGAGTGTCGGATGTGTGCCTGGGAGTATCAGAGGTGTGCCAGAGTGTTGGGGTGTGCCTGGGGTGTCAGGTGAACCAGGAGTGTCGGAGGAGTAACTAAGAGTGTCAGAGGTGTACCTGCGACTATCGGAGGTGTGCCTGGGGGTATCGGAGGTGTGCCTGGGGGTATCGGAGGTGTGCCTGGGGGTGTCAGGCTGTTCTGAGAGTGTCAGAGGTGTGCCTGGGAGTGTCAGCAGTGTGCCTGGGAGTGTCAGCGGTGTGCCTGGGAGTGTTTGGGGTATGCACGGAGTGTCAGAGGTACCTGGGAGTGTCAGGGTGTGCCTGGGAGTGTCAGGGTGTAACTGGGGTGGAGGTGTAACTGCGAGTGTCCAGTGTGCCTGGGAGTGTCAGAGGTGTGCCTGGGAGTGTCAGGGGTGTACCTGGGAGTGTCAGAGGTGTGCAGGAGGTGTCAGAGGTGTGCCTGGGGGTGTCATAGTGCCTGGGGAGTGTCAGAGGTGTGCCTGGGGTGTCTGGGGTGTGCCGGAGTGTCAGGGTGTGCCTGGGAGTGTCTGGGTGTGCCTCAGAGTGTCAAATGTGCCTGGGGAGTGTCAGGGTGTGCCTGGGTGTCAGGGGTGGCCTGGGAGTGTCTGGTGCCTGGGTGTCAGATGAGTGCCTGGGGAATGTCAGAGGTGTATCTGGGGTGTCTGGGGTGTGCCTGGGGAGTCAGAGGTGTGCCTGGGTGTCTGGGGTGTGCCTGGGTGTCGGGGAGAACCAGGGACTGTAGAGGTGTGCCTGGGGTGTCAGAGGTGTGCCTGGGCGTGTCGGAGGTGTGCCTGGGGTGTCAGGGTGTGCCTGGGGAGTGTCAGAGGTGTGCCTGGGATTGTCAGAGGTGTGCCTGGGAGTGTCAGAGGTGCCAGGGGTGTCAGTGGGTTCTGGAGTGTCAGAGATGTGCCTGGGAATTGTCTGAGGTGTGCCTGGAGTGTCTGGGGTGTGCCTGGGAGTGTCTGAGGTGTGCCTGTAGTGTCAGGGGAACCGGACTGTAAGAGGTGTGCCTGGGGAGTGTCAGAGGTGTGCCTGGGAGTGTCTGGGTGTGCCTCAGGTGTCAGAGGTGTGCCTGGGGTGTCAGGGGTGTGCCTGGAGTGTCAGGGTGTGCCTGGAGTGTCTGGGGTGTGCCTGGGAGTGTCAGCGGTGAACCAGGGAGTGTCAGAGGTGTGCCTGAGGTGTGAGTGTGCCTGGGAGTGTCGGAGGTGTGCCTGGGGTGGTGGTGCACCTGGGAGTCCAGAGGTGTGCCTGGGGTGTCAGAGGTGTGCCTGGGGTGTCAGGGGTGTGGCCAGAGTGTCGGAGTGTAGCTGGGAGTGTCAGAGGTATGCCTGGGGAGTATCAGAGGTGCCTGGGAGTGTCAGTGAGGTACTCTGGGAGTGTCAGAGGTGTGCCTGGGAGTGTCTGAGGTGTGCCTGGGGTGTCGAATGAGTGCCTGGGAATATCAAGGTGTATCTGGGAGTGTCTGGGTGTACCTGGGAGTGTCAGAGGTGTGCCTGGGATTGTCAGAGGTGTGCCTGGGGTGTCAGAGGAGTATTGGGGAGCGTCAAAGGAGTACCTGGGAGTGTCAGAGGTGTACCTGGTAGTGTCAGTGGTGTGCCAGGGAGTGTCAAGAGGTGTACCTGGGGAGTGTCATTGGTGTGCCTGGGAGTGTCAAGGTGTACATGGGAGAGTTAGAGGTGTGCCTGGGAGTGTCAGAGGTGTGCCTGGGAGTGTCAGCGGTGTGCCTGGGAGTGTCTGGGGTGTACCTGGGAGTGTCAGAGGTGTGCCTGGGGAGTGTCAGAGGTGCACTTGGAAGTGTCAGGGGTGCACCTGGGAGTGTCTGGTGTGCCTGGGGAGTGTCTGAGGCTGTGCCTGGAGTGTCTGGGGTGTGCCTGGCAGTGTCTGAGGTGTACCGGGCAGTGTCCGCAGTGTGCCTGGGGTGTCAGCAGGTATGCCTAGAGGTGTCAGAGGTGTGCAAGGTGTCAGAGGTGTGCCTGGAGTGTCAGAGGTAGCGGGGGCATCAAGGTGCCTGGGGTGTCAAAGGTGTGCCTGGTAGTGTCAGTGGTGTGTGCTGGGAGTGTCAGGGTGTGCCTGGGGAATGTCATTGGTGTGCCTGGGTGTCAGGTGTCAGGAGGTGTATCGTGAGAGAGGTGTGCCTGGGAGTGTCAGAGGTGTGCCTGGGGTGTCAGAAGTGCCTGGGAGCGTCAAGGAGTACCTGGGGAGTGTCAAGATGTGCCTGTTGGTGTCAGTGGTGTGCCCAGGGAGTGTCAGAGGTACCTGGGAGTGTCATTGGTGTGCAAGTCAGAGGTGAACCTGGAGTGTCCAGAGGTGTGCCTGGGGTCTTAGGTGTGCCTCAGGTGTCAGAGTGTGCCTGGGAGTGTCAGGGGTGTGCCTGGGGTGTCAGGGTGTGCCTGGGGTGTCTGAGGTGTGCCTGCTGGGGGTGTCAGATGGGTACCTGGGATGTCAGAGGTGTGTCTGGGGTGTCTGGGGTGTGCCTGGGGAGAGTCAGAGGTGTGCCTGGGGGAGTGTCTGGGGTGTGCCTGGGGTGTCAGGGGAGGGACAGGGACTGTAGAGGTGTGCCTGGGAGTGTCAGAGGTGTACCTGGTCGTGTCGGAGGTGTGCCTGGGGTGTCAGGGTGTGCCTCTCAGAGTGTCAGAGGTGTACCTGGGATTGTCCAGAGGTGTGCCTCAGAGTGTCAGGGTGTGCCAGGGTGTCAGTGGGTTCTGGGAGTGTCAGAGATGTGCCTGTAGGTGTCTGAGGTGTGCCTGTGGGAGTGTCTGAGGTGTACTGGGTGTCTGAGGTGTGCCTGTGTGAGTGTCAGGGGGAGACCAGGGACTGTAGAGGTGTACCTGGGAGTGTCAGAGGTGTGCCTGGGAGTGTCTGGGTGTGCCTCAGGTGTTAGAGGTGTGCCTGGGAGTGTCAGAGTGTGCCTGGGGTGTCGGTGTGCCTGGGAGTGTCTGAGAGTGTGCCTGAGAGTGTCGGCGGTGAACCAGGGAGTGTCAGAAGTGTGCCTGGGAGTGTGAGGTGTGCAAGTGTCAGGTGTGCCTGGGGCTGTCGATTGGTGCCTGGGAGGTCAGAGGTGTGCCTCAGAGTGTCAGAGGTGTGCCTGGGTGTCAGGGTGTGACTGGGGTGTGGAGGTGTGAGCTGGGTGTGGAGACATGCCTGGGAGTATCAGGGGTGTGCCTGGGTGTCAGTGGGGTGCCTGGGGGTGTCAGAGGTGTGCCTGGGAGTGTCTGGGGTGTGCCTGGGGTGTCAGATGAGTACAGAATATCAAGGTGTATCTGGGAGTGTCTGGGTGTGCCTGGGAGTGTCAGAGGTGTGCCTGGGATTGTCAGAGGTGTGCCTGGGAGTGTCAGAGGAGTATCTGGGAGCGTGAAAGGTACCTGGGAGTGTCAGAGGGTGTGCCTGGTATTAGTGTCAGTGGTGTGCCTGGGGTGTCAGAGGTGTGCCTGGGAGTGTCATTGGTGTGCTTGCAAAGTGTCAGAAGTGTACATGGGAGTTAAGGTGTGCCTGGGGTGTCAGGAGTGTGCCTGGGAGTGTCAGCGGTGCCTGGGGGAGTGTCTGGGGGTGTGCAGAGTGTCAGAGGTGTGCCTGGGAGTGTCAGAGGTGCACTTGGAAGTGTCTGGAGTGCACAGGAGTGTCTGGTGTGCCTGGGGAGTGTCTGAGCTGTGCCTGGGGTGTGTCTGGGGTGTGCCTGGCAGTGTCTGGGGTGTGCCGGGCAGTGTCAGCAGTGTGCCTGGGAGTGTCAGCAGTATGCCTAAGTGTCAGAGGTGTGCCTGGGGAATTAATCAGAGGTGTGCCTGGGAGTCAGAGGTACCTGGGGCATCAAAGGAGTGCCTGGAAGGTGTAAAGTGCCTGGTAGTGGTCAGTGGTGTGCAGGAGTGTCAGAGGTGTGCCTGGGATGTCATTGGTGTGCCTGGGGTGTCAGGGGTGTATCGTCAGAGGTGTGCCTGGGGAATTATCAGAGGTGTATCGTCAGAGGTGTGCCTGGAATTGTCAGAGGAATTGTGCCTAGGAGTGTCAGAAAGGTACCTGGGAGCGTCAAGGGAGTACCTGGGAGTGTCAGATGTACCTGGTAGTGTCAGTGGTGTGCCCAGGAGTGTCAGAGAATTGCCTAAGTGTCATTGGTGTGCCTGGGGAGTGTCAGAGGTGAACCTGGAAGTGTCAGAGAGGTGCCTGGGAGTGTGGAGGTGTTCCTGAGAGCGTCAGGGGTGTGCCTGGGGAGTGTCAAGAAGTGTGCCTGGGAGTGTCTGCAAGGTGGCTGCAAGTGTCTGGGCCTGGGAGTGTCTGAGGTGTACTGGGGTGTCTGGGTGTGCCTCAGGTGTCAGAGGTGTGCCTGGGGTGTCAGGGGTGTGCCTGGGGTGTCAGGGGTGTGCCTGGGGGTGTCTGAGGTGTGCCTGGGATGTCAGATGAGTAACTGGGGAATGTCAGAGTTTGCCTGGGAGTGTCAGGGTGTGCCTGGAGTATCAGTGTGCCTGTGGTGTCCCGGAGGTGTGCCTGGAGTGTCAGAATGTGCCTGTGGTGTCTGGGGTGTGCCTGGGGAGTGTCTGGGGTGTACTTGCACCAGAAGGGTGTTGGGGAGAACCAGGGACTGTAAGAGGTGTGCCTGGGGAGTGTCAGGGTGGCACCTGGGAGTCGGAGTGTGCCTGCCAAGTGTCGGAGGTGTACATGGGGTGTCAGAGATGTGCCTGGGGGTGTCAGGGTGTGTGCCTGGGGAGTGTCCAGGATGTGCCTGAAGTGTCCAGAGGTGTACCAGGGTGTCAGTGGGTTCCTGGGAGTGTCAAGGTGTGCCTGGAGGGTATCCAGGTGTGCCTGAGGTGTCAGAGGTGCACTTGGGGAGTGTCACAGGTGCACCTGGGGAGTGTCTGAGGTGTGCCTGGGGTGTCTGAGCTGTGCCTGGGGTGTCTGGGGGTGTGCCTGTGGCAGTGTCTGCAGGGGTGTACCCGGGCAGTGTCAGCAGTGTACCTGGGGAGTGTCAGCAGTATGCCTAGAAGTGTCAGAAGGTGTGCCTGGGGAGTGTCAGAGGTGTGCCTGGGGAGTGTCAGAGGGAGTACCTGGGGAGCATCAAGGAGTACCTGGGAGTGTCAAGGTGTGCCTGGTGGTGTCAGTGGTGTACTTGGGGAGTGTCAGAGGTGTGCACTTACTTAGGTGTCATTGGTGTGCTAGAGTGTCAGAGTGAACCTCAGAGTGTCAGAGGTGTGCCTAAGTGTCAGAGGTGTGCCTGGGAGTGTCATAGGTGTACCAGGAGTGTCAGTGGCGTTCTGGGAGTGTCAAGGTGTGCCTGGGGGTATCGGAGGTGTGCCAGGAGTGTCAGTGGGTTCACCAGGAGTGTCATGGGAGGTGTGCCTGGGGTATCCGGAGGTGTGCCTGGGAATATCAGGAGTGTGCCCAGGAATGCAGAGGTGTGCCTGGGGAGTGTCGGAGAAGAACTGGGGGAGTGTGCAGGTGTGCCTGGGGAGTGTCAGAGGTGTGCCTATGGCAGTGTCAGGGTGCCTGGGCATTAGTCAGAGTGTGCCTGGGGAGTGTCAGAGTGTGCCTGGGGAGTGTCAGAGGTGTGCAAGTGTCAGAGGTGTACTAGGTGTCAGAGGTGTGCCTGAGAGTGTCAGCAGTGAACCAGGAGTGTCAGAGGTGTACCTGGGGAGGTCGGAGGTGTACCTGGGAGTGTCGGAGGCATGGGGTGTGTGAAGTGTACCTGGGGAGGTCAGAGGTGTACCTGGGAGTGTCAGAGGTGTACCTGGGAGTGTCAGAGGTGTACCAGGGAGGTAGTGGAGTTCCTGGGAGGTCAAGGTGTACCTGGGAGTATCGGAGGTGTGCCTGAGAGTGTCAGAGGTGCACTTGGAGTGTCACAGGTGCACCTGGGAGTGTCTGAGGTGTACCTGGGAGTGTCTGAGCTGTACCTGGGAGTGTCTGAGGTGTACCCAGTGTCTGAGGTGTACCGGGCAGTGTCAGCAGTGTACCTGGGAGTGTCAGGGTGGTATACCCAGAAGTGTCAGAGGTGTGCCTGGGAGGTCAGAGGTGTACCTGGGAGTGTCAGAGGAGTACCTGGAGCATCAAAGGAGTACCTGGGAGTCAAAGGTGTACCTGGTAGTGTCAGTGGTGTGTACTTGGGAGTGTCAGAGGTGTACCTGGAGGTTGCTGAAATGGGAGATGTCAGAGGTGAACCTGGATGTCAGAGGTGTACCTGGGAGGTCAGAGGTGTACCTGGGAGGTCAGAGGTGTACCAGGGAGTGTCAGTGGCGTTCTGGAGTGTCAAAGGTGTACCTGGGAGTATCGGAGGTGTACCAGGAGTGTCAGTGGAGTTCCTGGGAGGTTGTCAGGTACCTGGGAGCATCGGAGGTGTACCTGGGAATATCGGAGGTGCACTTGGGAATGCAAGAGGTGTACCTGGAGTGTCGGAGAAGAACTGGGAGTGTCACAGGTGCACCGGAGTGTCAGAGGTGTACCCAGTGTCAGAGGTGTACCTGGGCGCATGGGGAGGTGTACCTGGGAGTGTCAGAGGTGTACCTGGGAGGTCAGAGGTGTACCTGAGGTCAGAGGTACCTGGGAGGTCAGAGGTGTACCTGAGGAGTGTCAGCGGTGAACCAGGGAGGTCAGAGGTGTACCTGGGAGTGTGTGAGAGTGTACCTGGATGTCGAGGTACCTGGAGGAGGAGTATCTGAGCGTCAAAGGAGTACCTGGAGTGTCAGAGGTGTACCTGGTAGTGTCAGTGGTGTACCTGGGAGCGTCAGAGGTGTACCTGGGAGTGTCATTGGTGTGCCTGGGAGTGTCAGAGGTGAACCTGGAAGTGTCAGAGGTGTACCTGGGAATGTCGGAGGTGTTCCTGAGAGGGTCAGAGGTGTACCTGGGAGTGTCAGAGGTGTACCTGGGAGTGTCAGATGAGTACCTGGGAGTGTCAGAGGTGTACCTGGGAGTGTCAGATGAGTACCTGGGAGTGTCAGAGGTGTACCTGGGAGTGTCTGGGTTGTACCTGGGAGTGTCAGAGGTGTGCCTGGGAGTGTCTGGGGTACCCTGAGTGTCAGAGGTGTACCTGGGAGGTCTGGGTGTACCTGGGAGTGTCAAGGGTACCTGGGAGGTCTGAGGTGTACCTGGAGTGTCAGAGGAGTACCTGGGAATGTCAGAGGTGAATCTGGGAGTGTCTGGGTGTACCTGGGAGTGACAGAGGTGTACCTGGGAGTGTTAGAAGTAAACTAGGAGTGTCAGAGGTGTACCTGTGAGGTTGAGAGGTGTACCTGGGAATGTCAGAGGTGTACCTGGGAGTGTCGGAGGTGTACATGGGGTGTCAGAAGTGTACCTGGGAGGTTCAGAGGTGTACCTGGGAGTGTCAGAGGTGTACCTGGGAGTGTCAGAGGTGTACCAGGAGTGTCAGTGGAGTTCTGGGAGTGTCAAAGGTGTACCTGGGAGTATCGGAGGTGTGCCTGAGAGTGTCAGAGGTGCACTTGGGAGTGTCACAGGTGCACCTGGGTCTGAGGTACCTGATGTCTGAGCTGTACCTGGGAGTGTCTGAGGTGTACCTGGCAGTGTCTGAGGTGTACCGGCAGTGTCAGCAGTGTGCCTGGGAGTGTCAGCGGTATACCTAGAAGTGTCAGAGGTGTACCTGGGAGTGTCAGAGGTGTACCTGGAGTGTCAGAGGAGTACCTGGAGCATCAAAGGAGTACCGGAGGTCAAGGTGTACCTGGTAGTGTCAGTGGTGTACTTGGGAGTGTCAGAGGTGTACCTGGGAGTGTCATTGGTGTGCCTGGGAGTGTCAGAGGTGAACCTGGAAGTGTCAGAGGTGTACCTGGGAGTGTCAGAGGTGTACCTGGGAGTGTCAGAGGTGTACCAGGGAGTGTCAGTGGCGTTCCTGGGAGTGTCAAAGGTGTACCTGGGAGTATCGGAGGTGTACCAGGGAGTGTCAGTGGAGTTCCTGGGAGTGTCAAAGGTGTACCTGGGAGTATCGGAGGTACCTGAATATCGGAGGTGTGCTTAGAATGCAAGAGGTGTACCTGGGAGTGCAGAAGAAGAACTGGGAGTGTCACAGGTGTGCCTGGGTGTCAGAGGTGTACCTAGCAGTGTCAGGTGTGCCTGGGCGTGTCAGAGGTGTGCCTGGGGTGTCAGGTGTGCCTGGGTGTCAGAGGTGTGCCTGGGGTGTCAGAGGTGTGCCTGGGAGTGTCAGAGGTGTGCCTGAGAGTGTCAGCGGTGAACCAGAGTGTCAGAGGTGTACCTGGGGAGTGTGGGAGGTGTGCCTGGGATTGTCAGAGGGTGTACCTGGGGTGTCAGAGGAGTATCTGGGGAACGTCAAAGGGTACCTGGGAGTGTCAGAGGTGTGCCTGGTAGTGTCAGTGGTGTGCCTGGGGCGTCAGAGGTGTACCTGAGTGTCATTGGTGTGCACCGAGTGTCAGGGTGAACCTGGAAGTGTCAGAGGTGTGCCTGGGAATGTCGAGGTGTTCCTGGGGAGGTCAGGGGTGTGCCTGGGAGTGTCAGAGGTGCCTGGGGTGTCAGATGAGTGCCTGGAGTGTCAGAGGTGTACCTGGGGTGTCAGATGAGTACCTGGGAGTGTCAGAGGTGTGCCTGGGGTGTCTGGGTTGTACCTGGGGTGTCAGGAGGTGTGCCTGGGGTGTCTGGGGTGTGCCTCAGGTGTCAGAGGTGTGCCTGGGAGTGTCTGGGGTGTGCCTGGGGTGTCAAGGGTGTGCCTGGAGTGTCTGGGGTTTGGGTCAGAGGGTACCTGGGAATGTCAGGGTGAATCTGGGAGAGTCCAGGGGTGTACCTGGGGTGACAGGGGTGTGCAAGTGTTAGAAGTCAGGGAGTGTCAGAGGTGTGCCTGTGAGTGTCAGAGGTGTGCCTTGGAGATGTCAGAGGTGTGCCTGGGGTGTCTGAGGTGTATCTGGGGTGTCTGGGGTGTGCCTGGAGTGTCAGAGGTGCTTGTGGGTGTTGGGGTGTGCCTGGGGTGTCCAGGGGTGCTGGGATGTCAAGGTGTACCTGGAGTGTCTGGGGTGTGCCTGGGGGTGTCAGGGGAGTGTGCCTGGGGTGTCAGAGGGTACCTGGGAGCATCAAGGGTACCTGGGAGTGTCAAGGTGTGCCTGGTAGTGTCAGTGGTGTGCTTGGGAGTGTCAGAGGTGTGCCTGGGAATGTCATTGGTGTACCTGGAGTGTCAGAGGTGTATCGTCAGAGGTGTACCTGGGAGTGTCAGAGGTGTGCCTAAGAGTGTCAGAAGAGTACCTGGGGCGTCAAGGTACCTGGGAGTGTCAAGATGTGCCTGGTAGTGTCAGTGGTGTACTTGGGAGTGTCAGAGAGGAGTACCTGGGAGTGTCATTGGTGTGCCTGGAGTGTCAGAGGTGAACCTGGAAGTGTCAGAGGTGTGCCTGGGAGTGTGGAGGTGTTCCTGAGAGCGTCAGGGTGTACCTGGGAGTGTCAGAAGGTGTATCGGGGTGTCAGATGTGTGCCTGGGAGTGTCTGGGGTGTACCTGGGGAGTGTCAGGGTGTGCCTGGGAGTGTCAGCAGTGAACCAGGGAGTGTCAGGGTGTGCCTGGGGAGTGGAGAGGTGTGCCTGGGATTGTCAGAGGTGTGCCTGGGGAGTGTCAGAGGTATCTGGGGCGTCAAGGGGAGTACCTGGGAGTGTCAGAGGTGTACCTGGTAGTGTCAGTGGTGTGCCTGGGGCGTCAGAGGTGTACCTAGGATTGTGGTGTGCCTGGGGTGTCAGAGGTGAACCTGGAAGTGTCAGAGGTGTGCGGAATGTCGGAGGTGTTCCTGAGAGGGTCAGAGGTGTACCTGGGAGTGTGAGAGGTGTACCTGGGGAGTGTCAGATGAGTACCTGGGAGTGTCAGGGTGTGCCTGGGGAGTGTCAGATGAGTGCCTGGGAGTGTCAGAGGGTGTACCTGGGGTGCCTGGGTGTGCCTCGGAGTGTCAGGGTGTGCCTGGGGAGTGTCAGGGTGTTCCTGGGAGGTCAGGGGTGTGCCTGGGAGTGTCTGAGCAGCAGTGAACCAGAGTGTCAGAGGTGTGCCTGGGAGTGTGAGAGTGTGCCTGGGAGAGGTCAGGTGTGCCTGGGGTGTCGTGGTGTACCTGGGAGGTCAGAGGTGTGCCTGGGAGTCAGAGGTGTGCCTGGGAGTGTCAGGGGTGTGGCACAGGGGTGGCATGGAACGGGTGTCAGGTATGCCTGGGAGTGTCAGAGGTGTGCCTGGGAGTGTCAGATGGTACTGGGAATATCAAGGGTGTATCTGGAGTGTCTGGGTGTGCCTGGGGGAGTGTCAGGAGTGTACCTGGGATTGTCAGGGTGTGCCTGGGAGTGTCAGAGGGTATCTGGGAGCGTCAAAGGTACCTGGGGTGTCAGAGGTGTACCTGGTAGTGTCAGTGGTGTGCCTGGTGTCAGAGGTGTGCCTGGAGTGTCATTGGTGTGCCGAGTGTCAGAGGTGTACATGGGAGGTTAGAGGTGTACCCGGAGTGTCAGAGGTGTGCCTGGGGTGTCAGCGGTGTGCCTGGGGTGTCTGGGGTGTGCATGGGGTGTCAGAGGTGTGCCTGGGGTGTCAGAGGTGCACTTGGAAGTGTCACAGGTGCCTGGGGATGTCCTGAGGTGTGCCTGGGGAGTGTCTGGGCTGTGCCTGGGGTGTCAGAGGTGTGCCTGCGGTGTCAGGGTGTGCCAGGCGGTGTCAGCATGTGCCTGGGGAGTGTCAGCAGTATGCCTAGAAGTGTCAGAGGTGTGCCTGGGGTGTCAGAGGTGTGCCTGGGGTGTCAGAGGTACCTGGAGCATCAAGGTATGGTGTCAAGGTGCCTGGTAGTGTCAGTGGTGTGCTTGGGGTGTCAGAGGTGTGCCTGGGATGTCATTGAGTGCCTGGGGAGTGTCA
>NW_024726483.1:0-6726 GCF_018991925.1 Homarus americanus
AGACAACAAACTAAATTGGTAACCACACGCCAGTGAAGTTGTCAAATCCTCCAGTTTCCGTCTCCACCTCCTCCGCCGACTCAAGTCCCTCGGAGTTCCTGCACCCGAGCTCCTCAGTGTTTACTCAACATTCATACTTCCCAAGCTCACCTATGCCTCCCCACCTGGTCTTCCTCCAAATGCCACACAACGTAAACACCTAGAAAAAGTGCAAAAGAGGGCATGCAAGATCATTCTCTCCCCTTCCTACTCCACATATCAAGAAGCGCTCAACACACTGACCCTTTCGACTCTCACTGACCATCACCACGACCTCATCTGCAAATTTGGTAAGAAGCTTCTACACCATCCCCGACACCGGCCCCTACTACCACCTGAGATTCCCTGTCCGAGAATTGCTGTTCGACACCACAACCGCATCCAGCCCATACGTGCACGAACTGATCGCTATAAGAACATCCCAGTCCCAACCATTGTAAAAATTATCAATAACATGTAATAAATCAGTGTATTCACTCCCAGTAAACACTGCTCCCTACACTGTCACTATGTTGAAATGAACTGTATTTTGAGCTGATCCCCATCTAAGTTACTATATGTCTTATTTGTGTCACTTATGTCACTTGTATATTATTTGTAATTCGAAACCCATTCCCCAAATATGTAACTGTATATTTTCAGCCTTCTGGCTGCCAAGCTCTTTCAATAAACCGTTAATTATTATTATTATTATTATTATTACACACACACACAGGTGAAGAAATTCGTCCATCGTCTTCAAGATAACTACCAAGAAGATAAATCATCAACCAATCACCTCACGCCAATCAAGATAAGCTTCAACCAAGACAAAAGCTTCATCAAGACAACAAGCTTCAACTAAGACAAAAGCTTCATCAAGATAAGCTTCAACCAAGACAAAAGCTTCAAGACAACAAGCTTCAACCAAGACAAAAGCTTCATCAAGACAAGCTTCAACTAAGACAAAAGCTTCATCAAGACAACAAGCTTCAACCAAGACAACAAGCTTCATCAAGACAACAAGGTTCAACTAAGACAAAAGTTTCATCAAGACAACAAGCTTCAACTAAGACAAAAGCTTCATCAAGACAACAAGCTTCAACCAAGACAAAAGCTTCATCAAGACACCAAGCTTCAACTAAGACAAAAGCTTCATCAAGACAACAAGCTTCAACTAAGACAAAAGCTTCATCAAGACAACAAGCTTCATCAAGACAACAAGTTTCAACTAAGACAAAAGCTTCATCAAGACAACAAGCTTCAACTAAGACAAAAGCTTCATCAAGACAACAAGCTTCAACTAAGACAAAAGCTTCATCAAGATAAGCTTCAACCAAGACAAAAGCTTCATCAAGACAACAAGCTTCAACCAAGACAAAAGCTTCGTCAAGACAACAAGCTTCAACTATTATACATGCTCATAATAATCACCCCAAGATATTCATTTACCTTTCAATATAACTAAGTCGATATTATTTAATCTGTAAGTATTTTCTTTTTCATTCATCACCTCGAGTAGATGTGATTTGTTTAATAACTCACAATACGCAAGTTATCATTTCTTCAACTTCTTTCATCCCCAGCGTCTTTACATTCACATAGGTCCTTCTATTTTCCAATTTCTTTCATCACTAGCGCCTACACACACACACCTTGGGTCCCATTTACCCACCCAAAATCGTCTGGATTCGTAGGATTTGTGAAATACCTAATGTAACTCTACCATCAGTCACGTAAGAGTAAGTGAATAAGTATGAGATGACTTTCCCGAGATAGAGAAATAGTCTTATTTTCCTGAGAGAGAGAGAGAGAGAGAGAGAGAGAGAGAGAGAGAGAGAGAGAGAGAGAGAGAGAGAGAGAGAGAGAGAGAGAGAGAGAGAGAGATGCAGTGTAATTCTCCTAAGAGACAAGAGATATTCTCCTGACAAAACACAACAGGACGATTATCAATAAGACTTCTAAAATACAGAAGCAAAATAAAAGAAGTACTAAATCCGGGTTACGTCTTCAAGTCTCAAAACGTAATAAATCCAGGTTACGTTTCCATGTCTCGAGCTCGCCAAGTTGTAATACAGAGGCTGGTAGACCTATGGAAAAAAATTCTATCAATTGAAACCATGAACCTGAGGTCAATATTGGCCAAGACGATTAAAAACAACAGAGGGTTATATCTTACATGGGCCATTTGACCTCTATACCCCATCATGGCTACCTGTAATAAGAACATAAGAACATGAGAAAATAAGGAGTCTGCAATAGGCCAGTTGGCCTGTGCATGGCAGCTCCTGTCGAGAGTTACTACCACTCTCTATCATCCATGAATCTATCTAGCCTCCTTTTGAAACTTTCCAGAGTTCCCGCACTTACTACAAAGTTGCTAAGCTTGTTTCACTCGTCCACCACCCTATTTGTGAACCAGTTTCTTCCTATCTCCCTCCTAAACCTAAACTTATCCAACTTGAATCCGTTGCTCCGAGTCCTATCCTGCTCGGATATTATAAAAACTTTATCTATATCTTCTTTATTGATTCCTTTCACCTACTTAAATACTTCTATCATATCTCCCCGCACTCTTCGTCTTTCTTGGGAATGCAAGTTAAGTTTCTTTAACCTATCCTGATATGGAAGGTTTCTAAGTCCCGGAATCATTTTTATCATTCTTCGCTGCACCGACTCTAGTGAATTTAAATCCATTCTATAATAGGGGCACCAGAACTGAACCATAATCGAGGTACAGCCTGACTAGCTGAGATATAGTTGCAATAAGACCTCTGCACTCTTGTTACTTACACTTCTAGATATAAAACCCAATACTCTGTTTGCCTTATTTCGAACATTAACGCACTGTTCTCTAGGCCGTAGGTCGGGCTTCTAGAGTACCCCTGGGTCTCTTACCGTCGACTTCTCTGGAGTTGTGTTGTTAAGGCTGTATGCATTACTCAAGTATTTGTTCTTCCAATATTACGCTGCACTTTGCTGGTGTTAGATTTCATTTGCCATTTTCAGACCACCTGCAAATTTTTAGATCCTCCTGTAATGCATTTGCATCCTACTGTGAATTAATTTGCCGCCCTATTTTGGTGTCATCCGCAAACTTGCTTATGTCTGCTGATCCCAGTATCTAGATCGTTTATGTAGATTATGAACAAGGTGGGCCTAGTACTGACCCCTGGGGAACCCCACTGGTTACACGGCCCCACTCAGATTTAACACCATCTACGCTGGCCCTCTGCGTTCTATCGGTGAGCCATGATTTTATCCAATTTAAAACTTTCCCCTCGATACCATGAGCCTTAATTTTTCTCAGAAGCCTCTGATGCAGTACTCTGTCAAATGCTTTGCTAAAGTCTAAGTAAATAACATCGTAATTTTCGTCATTATCTACTACCTCGAAGACTTTCCTTAAAAACGTTAGCAGATTTGTTAGACAAGATTTTCCCTTTGTAAACCCATGTTGAGAGTCGTAGATTAATTTGCTTTTCTCTAGATGCGATCGGATGCTATCTGCTATAATTAATTCAAGAAATTTCCCCACTACTGACGTCAAACTGATCAGCCATAAGGTAACTCCTGTAAATCAATCAGGTAAGGTAAATTAGATCGAACTTACAGGTGTATTGTGATTGTATATAACCATTCAGATCAATCATTGATAATATGCGTCTATTCTTCTGTTAATGTTAGTATATCTGTCACAACAACATACCTGATCCCGACTGTCAGCTGATAATTAAGACGTCAGCAAGGTGTTAGACGTCAGCAAGGTGTAAGACGTCAGCAAGGTGAGCTCAACTACCTTAATTAACTCCTCAATAACATCCAAATGAAGACAATGAGGGCAATAAGGACACATGTAATAGTGGAAGAGTAAGTTAATATTATCAAGGATGTATCACCTTTACCTGATCTACCTGTGTTAATTAATACCATATTCACCTGTGTTAATTAATACCTGCTACAACACACACACAATTTCTCTCACGGAATCATTGTTTACCTCGCTATGATGACGTCACTTTTTGTGTTTACTAAGAATTTTCCTCTTTGTCCTTAATCACGTCAGGACCTATTAGATTCTGTCAGATCATTCAGCCAATCACAGAAGAGATGGCGGACCACACAGCAACAACTTAAACCTTTCATTAAGTGTTGTAATCGTCTTGTTGTGACCCCTAACAACCTTAGTGTACTTAACAACATATAACCAGCCACTGTAATAGTCCTACAACACAAGTAACTTCTCATACAGGTCTCATAGTCACTACTTAATACTGTCGTTCATTATCGTCACACAGGTAAGTGGAACAAGTTTTGATATTAATTCCTGTACAATATTTATCTTTACGCCATAGAAATAATCACTTTTAACAAATGTATTTCCTCTGTGTCGGTCTTGCTTGCTTGCTAAATCGCGTGACTGTGTTTACTGGGTCATATGAGGTCAACTTGTACTACTGACCACAAGGTAACAAGTCTCTGATCACACATAACCAACAGGGTGTAATATGATCAATAATAATAATGATGTGTAATAAACAGACAGTAGGGAGCCATGACTGTTCAACTAAAGAAATGTCGATTTTTTTTGTTTTCTGAATATTTATCAATTTTAATTAGTCATAAGGGTTAATTAATGCTGTAATGATAACCAACAATTACAGGCTTAATCACTGGCTATGGGTGATGAGTGCCATGAGTGCCGCCGCCCTCCTCCGTGTTGTGGCACTGTGGGCGGCCGGCCATGTCGTGACCCGGGACGTCAACAAGATGGCGGCGCCTGACCTCCTGTATCCCCAAATGGTCCTAAATGTTGACCTGACCAACAAAAGGACCTATTAGCCATGACAAGGACCTATAGCCATGACAAGGACCTATAGCCATGACAGGGACCTATAGCCTTGACAGGGACCTATAGCCTTGACAGGGACCTATAGCCATGACAAGGACCTATAGCCTTGACAGGGACCTATAGCCTTGACAGGGACCTATAGCCTTGACAGGGACCTATAGCCATGACAAATACCTATAGCCATGACAGGGACCTATAGCCTTGACAAAGACCTATAGCCATGACAGGGACCTATATAGCCTTAACAGGGAGCAACAGAGGTCTTCAACAAACAGAGGTCACCAACAGGCAATAGAGGTCAACAACAGACAACACAGGCCAACAACAGGCAACAGAGGTCAACAACAAGCTAATGTCGTCAGGTTTTCTTCATATTTCCTGAATGTTCAGCTCAGGTAAAATAGTCAAGGTTTGGGGAAGTGATCAAGGTTTGGGGAAGTGATCAAGGTTTGGGGAAGTGATCAAGTTTTGGAGAAGTGATCAAGCTTTGGGAAAGTGATCAAGTTGTTTCTAAAAATTGATCAAGTGAGTTTGAGAGAGAAATTTACAGTATGTTTGGAAAGAGTTTAAGATAATTATGATTCCATTTGTTCTTTCCTTATTAGTAATACTATGATGACCACAATATCATATAGATCGTAAAGAGAAAAATATATAACAGTGTTGATTACTGGTCATGGGTAATGAGTGCCACCGCCCTCTGTGTTGTGGCACTGTGGGCGGCCGGCCATGTCGTGACCCGAGACGTCAACAAAATGGCGGCGCCTGACCTCCTGTATCCCCAAATGATCCTAAATAAGAATAATAAGATAATAGGAAGAATAACTCTCTCGGGGTATTGGTGCTATCTCTCTCCATTATGTCCTGGGTTCGAGTCCTGCATCTATATGGCCGTGAGAAGGGTGTTATCCAGCGTGACCCTACCAAACACCTCAGATTCCCTCCTGCACTAAACTCTACACGATAAAATTAATAACAAAGTAAGTAAGAACAGACCAGCCGCCCGAACTAACAAGGTGGTAGTTGGTGAGAACAAAATATTGAAGGTGGAAAGACGAACGTACGGACCAGGTGAGTAAATTAAGTCAATACTGTACACAAACTCTCGGCCCTACGTCAGGTATAAGTCTTGGCCCACGTCCACCATCAAAATTCATAGGTGTCAGACGGGCTCCACCAGCTGTCTCATAACTACAGGTAAGATACAGTAATTAACTTGTGACCCCGAGACTGACAGTACAGAGACGAGGCCGAAGGAGCACTGTACCAACACACACAGACACACCTCAACTCATGTTCAACAACCAACCTGGTAACCACAAACGCGGCCCCACCAAGTTCAAGATAGGTAACAACACTATTGACTATGTTTCTTCTTGTAAATATCTTGGTGCCTCCGTCCCTTGTACCCTACCTGCCATACAACAGCTAACCCGCCAATGTACTGACAGACTGAGAGAGGTGTGTGAGGCGTGGGGAGAGGGGTGTGTGAGGCGTGAGGAGAGAAGTGTGTGAGGCGTGAGGAGAGAAGTGTGTGAGGCGTGAGGAGAGAAGTGTGTGAGGCGTGAGGAGAGGGTGTGTGTGAGGCGTGGGGAGAGGGTGTGTGTGAGGAGTAAGGAGAGGGTGTGTGAGGCGTGGGGAGAGGGGTGTGTGAGGCGTGGGGAGAGGGTGTGTGTGAGGGGTGGGGAGGGGTGTGTGAGGCGTGTGGAGAGGGGTGTGTGAGGCGTGGGGAGAGGGAGTGTGAGGCGTGGGGAGAGAGGTGTGTGAGGCGTGGGGAGAGGGTGTGTGAAGCGTGGGGAGATGGTGTGTGAGGCGTAGGGAGAGGGGTGTGTGAGGCGTAGGGAGAGGGGTGTGTG
>NW_024726484.1:0-23071 GCF_018991925.1 Homarus americanus
ACCTGGCACTACACAACAGCTGAACTACGGCCACACCTGGCACTACACAACAGCTGAACTACGGCCACACCTGGCACTACACAACAGCTGAACTACGGCCACACCTGGCACTACACAACAGCTGAACTACGGCCACACCTGGCACTAACCAGCTGAACTACGGCCACACCTGGCACTAACCAGCTGAACTACGGCCACACCTGGCAATACAGTCCTTCGGGATGCATAATGGGAAGTGATCACTAAACGTAAATTAATTTCATGAAGTTCTATAAGGACTATCAAAGCATACATACATTCAAAATGTCTCCACAATATCATCCTAAAGTATATTAACAGCTACCAAAGAAACGCTTAAGAAAACCGCCAAGAACAATTCATTCACTATAAAACTATTAGGTTATCAATAGTGACAGAAGAAAGTACAGTAAGCATATATTTTCCCCCAAATCCTCTTGCTAATTAACTCGGGAATAGTAATTTTCCGTAAGTTAAACCAAATACGCCCGACATATTACGAATTAATTTTCATCTCTTATTTGAACTAAGTGGCTCTTGGTCTGGTATGCAAGTACGTACCCCTAGTAATCTTCTCAGTGGAATCCCAGAACATTAGGTTAATTTAGGCTGTCGGTTCACGATGCAGTGAACGAAGTAAAGATCCTTATTGTAACGACCTTGGTGTGACAGTAGAGGGGATCCACGTCAGTGAGCGTTCGTGTCTCTGGACGAGACGAGGACATTAACCAGGATCACCTCGGTGCCAATCATACCAATTGTGTACATAACATTTTTCCATTTAATTTTCTACACGGATATTCCTCCAGTAACCAAAATAATAATATAAAATAATAAAATTTTATCAAATAATTATAAAATAATAATAACACCAGATGCTGCTGGCATAATGACTACTGGAAACAAGGTTCTCGTGGCTTTGACAGCTGTCCATGGTCAAATTGATTGAATATATCAATTAATAATAATAATTATAAGTATTATTGATAATTAGGCAATTTGACCAAAAATATTGAGGACAAAACCATTGGATACTTATTTCCAGTTGGGTCCTTTATATGTCAATGGGATCTGCCTTGGAGGCCGCTGCACACGAACGTGTTTTGCCCACGCGTCCTCACTCGCGTTTTTTAAATTAATGTAATTCAATTGGAGTGTTCACAAGGACCACGGGCGGGAAAACAAACGCGGCGAGCAAAAACACGCAAAGCGTCTAGAATTCTCCATAGCCAAATAGATTACTCCAGGCGAACAATCTTGATACTGAACTTGTAATAGTTTTCCATCATGAGCAGATGCAGGCGAACGGAAGCAAGAAAAACACAAGTGAACACATGCCTTCTAGAAGAACTCACATACGTGAAATTATCCGCGTGGGACAAAAGTGCTAGTGTGAAGTGGGTTACAACACTCCGAATACAACAAACAGTTGACAAGATAATGTTAGCGGTTGGTGTAAGGTGTATTTAGTTCTCAACTACACCTAAAGTAGGGTTATGTGTCAGTGAGTTTCTGGTAGTAGTGAGAGCAACAGCAAAAGTAAGAACTAACTCGAGTAATGTGTCTGCTCCTCGAACCACAGAGTCTACCTACCATGTGAAGCTAGAAAATGGCTCATAAAACAAAAATAATATTGACCAAATTAGTACTAATTTCATTAATTGTAGTACATATTTCTAAAACTGATACAAGTAACAGTAGGTGTTTCCAGCACTGGTAAAAGTAACAGTAGATGTTTCCAGCACTGGTAAAAGTAACAGTATCGTTAACAGCATTACATATGAATTACAACAAACCAAAGAAGTAACGAAGCGGAGCTAAACTATACATCTACCCAGTGTAGTCCTGAGCACCTCGTATGTGCCGTACGGTTCGTCAACTACCTGAGTATCGGTGCATAACATGCGCAAGTTGTCGAATTAATTGTATGTATGTATGTATGTACTTATTTATATGTAAGTATGTATGTATGTATGTATGTACCGCCACCGAGCCAAACACTTAAAAGATAAACTACAGGATTTTCACGTCAGTCAGTCAATCATTATCTGTTGGTGAGGGTGTTTGTACTTTCTGCCCTAACATCAGCTGTCACCTCCCATTATAAGTGACAAAAACTCTATAAAGTAGTCCCAGCTCCCTCGAATAATATTTCATAAATAATTTGTTATTAATTACATGGCGTATTTAAAAAAAATACAAGACATATATAGTCACATCACAGAGCAAGAGATCCGCAATGCTTGGTTGATTCAGCCCTAAGAGTTTACTTGCCCACCATTTTGACTATATCTGAGTTTCTGTTGTAGGATTAAAGATTTTATTTCCTTCTAAGGAGGACTAATAAAGTGGCTAAAACTCAAATCTCGAAATATTATAATAAGTCAATTTTAAAACAGCTTGGTCTGGGTTTATGATGTTCGTGCCATTTCGACAAATTTTATGGCGTTTTTCCTTATTTTATTAGCTATCACGTAACAATGCTAGTTTTTCTTTTAACAATATTTGCGTATTTATTGCATTTAAATGTATCTAAATATGACTATTTTCCAATTGTCAGTATTTTTGGAACACCTGATTCGCTTGCGCAATATTTTAATGCAATTAGCCCATTATCCAACAATCATAACTTGTTCCAACAAGATAGAAGGGGAAGGCATGAACTACAGTATATCAGGGGAATCATGGGGTAAGAATCTTAAAAAACTGAAAACCCGAGAAAACTTTGGTATAAAAGTGTTTGTATTTGAGAAAAAAATAAAGGCTAAATGTACTAGATAATCGTTTGTTCCTTTACATTTTTATGAAAACTTAATATGATTAAATTTGATTCCAATGCTTAGAATCTAAATCCGATGGAGTAGTGTGGAGAAATCATTAAGTTATGGAAGAAAAGGCAAACAGGCCGTGGCCTCCACACTTCGTTGAGTTGCATAAACTGCCGCCGAATTATTTTTAGTTTCAGCAGCCATCGAGTACTGACAAACTTGAAGTGCACTTGATCGTTTCTGTTAAGTTAGCCATACTTCAGTGATGGTTATTGTCAATTAGCCAACAACATGGCCTATTTACAATTGTCTTAGTAAATATGGCCCCACGAATAACCATAAATAATTTAACAGAGGCCGAATGTTTCATAATAAGTAATAGTAAATGTTTATGTATTAACATAATTGCCATAAACTTTAAATAACAAGAGCAAAAGAAACAAGTAATGGCATGTTCAATACACCGCCTCCCACATTAGACGGAGGGAGGAGCAGTAAGCACTACCTCCCACCGGCCGTACAACACAACACCCGAGTTGACCATAAAGAGTTGCCATATCAAAAGATAAATAAGACTTACTTTGTATGAGAACCTAAATATATTATGACAAGTTAAATCAATTACAATTATCAGTGATTTATATAAAATGATGTTACTATAAAACCCACTAACTTAAAAAAATACTCAATTGCCATAAATACAATAAATGGTCAGATGAGCGGTGTTTCATGTGCGTGGACGAGGGTCTTAAATTATGTCTTCTGGACCTCAGGTTGCCCACCACTGGTGTAACCCATATGTTGAATTTTGTAATAATCTGGTGTAGAAATTATGTTCCAGTCAGCCATTACCCTCAACTACCTCTTTTAAACTGTCATACGCGAGAGCAGGGAAATAACAGACAAAATAACTTTTCGAAGTAGAAAATTGGTTGAGGTTACCTGAGCCTCTAACCCCTGGCGTCACGAGCCTAGGAAATCAAGGAGTCATCTCTGCATTATGTTTCACTTTAGCAGGAACACGAGCAACTGAGCTTTGTAAAAAAAAAAATATCTCTCCCTGCTATAGACATATACAATTACATTATGTTCCTTGTCAGTTTGTTGGAGGTAATGAAGGAGCTAACCTAATCCTCCAGAAATAATTGAAAATTCATTTACTAAACACGTCTGATTCTCTCATGGCGGCCAGGGAAGACGTGCACTTATGAACAACTTAACACCCATAAAATACATGCAATAACAAGAGAGTATATCGATTTTTGTCTCTATGACATTAAAGACGTTTCTAATACATTTCATAATACCACGCACGCAAAAATAATAATACCCTTAATTTCTGTGATTTTCTATTTACATTGTAATCTTAATCTCATGTTTCTGCTGGGCTTCAAGGCTCTGTCCACTCTAAGTTAACTAAAGAATGGCTGATAAAAATTATTGGTTTTATGTGCCTATGATGACCACTACAATCTATGTACAACTCGGGTACTGCGTCTGGTATTAAAAACCCAAAACAAATGAAAAACAATGACACTAAGGTATAACATGACTGCACCGGATTGCTATTCTTCTCGGGGTAACAAAACACTTCCTTCTATAGAACTAAACATATTATCGATACTACAGGTGCCATCTTTTCCTCTACTATCCCAAAAATCTTCTTATACCCCATAATATCCCTTTACTCTCTCAGTACCGGTACAAGGCTGAAAGACACTTTACTATATAATCTATTTAATATCGATCATCGTCTTTTCCGTTACCAACACGTACATTTTCTCTAACGAAACTTCAAATATACACTGCCTGTGGTTAGTAAGTAAACTACTAGTGATACCTTTGGCTCAAGGAAAGTAAAACTTCATTAAAGTCATTTCATCCTACAAGACCGAGTAACAACCGCATATAATAATTGAAAAAAAAATAATCGACAGGCTTTTGGTAGGGAGATTTAAGACAACAGATCAAACATATAATAAGTCGCGGTACAGTGCGTTCAACGTACACTGCCCCTCAGGCCACGCCATGAGCAAAATACAGTATGGTAATAGTTTACAATATTACGCGTTACTATGAGCCACTCTAGGAACAAATTAATGAGATAAAACGTGTTAAGAGCAATTTCTTAAATATTAATTTAGAGGCTTTGTCCATGAAGATGTTTAATACCTTAGGAACGTCTCCCCCATACCAGCAACCACTTTACCATAGAGGATTTATCGTTTGTAAGACAAACGTTAAGAGAAACTTTACAATGTTAAGTGTTGTTATGAGCCATTATAAGAAGGACACATGTATATAAAAGAAACCCTGTTTCTTAACTTTCGAATATAAAAGTTGGAGGAATTGCACTTTCCTACTTTGTTTTTCAATTGTATTTTTACGAGGAAATTCTATGCGGACGTCGTTCTCATGTTTGGGATTAAACTGTTGACACGCTCGCCAGCGAAGGGATCCTAACACCTAGCAACCTGCCCAGTGAACTTTCCTACGAACTGCTCATAACAAATAACACACTAAGCAACCTACCTTACAAAACCAAACCTAAAATAATGCAATTCAATGCATCGGAAAAAACAAAGTTTCAACTTCGATTTCGTGTAGTGGCAACAAGTGAAATTTTATCCACCGAAACATCTTTGCTTAAACACTTGGTTACTGATGTGTCCGAACTCCATCTTTAGTTGCCCACAACGAATACAAAAAAAAAACGTACAACCACCAAGTACCTCCCCCCCCTTACGGGCTTCGCGCGGTACCAGGGGAGGGGATAGTAGTTTAATTTTGGAAGTCACGAAACTGTACAAGGAGTCAGGTTAGACTTGGCTGGATGACAGGGCAGGTTATCTATAGCATAAATAGTTAATGAGATCAGCCATTCACTCTCGCCTTCACGTCGACAACTTTACACTGTTTACACAACACAACCGTCAAACTTAAGGTGATATTACCTGGACCGTGTGACCTTATTATTAAAACACAGGAAACATTACTTTGTTTCTTTGTTGCTGCTCGACGCTTGCCTTTAATAAGTCAAGAGTTTGCTTGTCACTCTAATTCACTTCCATAGTTTATTGTCGAGGCTTCACCTTATTTACTTGTATTAAAAAGTGAGCCACATTGAACAGGAATAACAAAAAACTTGAGCCCTACCATGTTGGCGGATGTTACGTAACCATCCAGGATTCTTCCATCACACGAACAAGTTGACGCTTCACTTTAACACTGTTCAACACTTGAGTTTATACGTAGTCACGATGAACAATTCAGTCTCAATAAACACTTAACAAGACAAATAAAATCTCTCTCCTGGATGAACACAGACACGTACACCATCGTCAGAGTCAGGTGGGGGACTGGCCACCAGTCCAGCGTCGCGTCATGGTCTCGTTGATCACGTGTCCAAATGACCAAATAGCTACCGCTAATTACCCAAGCTGCACTTTAAACCCGGCAAACTACTCTCCTTACGCGTGGCTTCTTCTCACCAGATGTGGGATATTGGGATTATTAGGAATATTTGTGGAAGGTTTACACTTTAATGCGTCGTTCGATTTTATTCATATTACCTATAAAAAAAATACGTTTAATTCAGTGCACTTTAAGAATTATTTAAAAATAATACCTCGGAAAACATTTCATTTCTCCCTTCCTCTCTCACTATTTCTCTCCCTCCCCCTCCCACTTGCACTCTAACAACCCCCCTCCTCTAGTCGCCGCAGTACATTGGGTTTATATAATCATATTATCCCCTGTAATTTTCCACTGGCTATGAGGTGACATGGTCACATCACGTGATGGGCAAGTTCCTTGAGGCGCGGCCCCTAAGACTCTTTAGATCAGCAAACGGACGTATTTAGAAGAGCTATTTAATATAGCCTTCGTCCTCACCTTAACACTCATAGCTACAGTGACTAAGTTACGGTGATATACACTTGGAACTGTATATGAGATAGTTCCTCAATAAATAGATAACAGACAATTGTGTTTCGCTACTAAAACCCTATATAATTTACATGTTCCTGCCTCATTAACCCAGAAGGAATCAACGGTTAAAAGGCCAGTTCAGGGGTACCTAGTGACAGCACTAGGATCCCGCTTCCTCTATCAAGGAATAAATATTGAAATTGAATTGAATTGAAATTGTTACCTGTTATAGTACACAGTGCTTGGCTATATTGGTGTGTGTGTGTGTGTGTGTGTGTGTGGTCGGCTACTGTAAAATGTCTCCATTAACTATTGTGGACCTGATGTGTTTCACCAGTTGCCGCTGATAGTTTTCAAAGCCATAAGTTGATCAATGTTTTTATACACACTAACACAAGATAAAAAAGGAGTCGCCCTACAAACATAAATAAAAAGGTCCCGCGCTCTCGTCAGGCTCGACCGCTCTCACCCAAACCGAGACAGGCAATTGTCCACTGACCCACCACGTTTGATTATAATATGAATTAGCATTTATAATTATTTTTTATTTCATTATAATTGACCCCAAAACATATAGTGGTACTCAACTGTGTTTTATCAGCAAGTAGAAGAGAAGAATCAAGAGAAAGACTACATGGACTCCTCTTGGAGATATAATTACTTCATGAAAAAACTACTTTCATAATTAAAGAAATCACAGCTTCTCCTTTCACTTTATTGTTATTAATTTACGCTCACTGTCGTAACAAGGGTCCAAACCCCCATCTTGTTTATCCTCGTCACTCCACACAAGTTACTTCACCCTCAACAACACGTCCTTCCTGGCCCTCGTCCTCATACACCCTCCTCACACCTCCCCTACCAACCAACGTTCCCACATCCCTATACATTACTTCCCCACACATTACCAACCAACGTCCCCACATCCCTATACATCACTTCCCCACACCCCTACACATCACCAACCAACACCCCCACATCCCTATACATCACTTCCCCACACCCCTACACATCACCAACCAACGTCCCTACATCCCTATACATCACTTCCCCACATCTTAACCAACGTCTACATCCCTACCATACTTCACCCACCTACATCGCAACCAACATCCCCATCCTATACATCACTTCCCACCTACATCACCAACCAACACCCCCACATCCCTATACATCACTTCTTCAAACCCCTACACATCACCAACCAACACCCCCACATCCCTATACATCACTTCCCCACACCCCTACACATCACCAACCAACACCCCCACATCCCTATACATCACTTCCCCACACCCCTACACATCACCAACCAACACCCCCACATCCCTATACATCACTCCCCACACATCACTACACCTTTAAACATCAACACACAGATACGATCTATTGTACTAGCCTCTGTCAACATGCAGACTGTAGTATTTATAAACTGTGGGCTATTTGCATATATTAATTATTTAACTTGCATTACCCGAATTATCTAAATAAACGGCAACGAAGCTTAATTTATCACTTCCTTCTCACGTGTTTTTACACTTAAGCTTTAGACGGTTTATACTGGTTAACGCCAAACGTTTTTACTTAGTTTAAAAAGGTCTCTGCCTCCTAAGAGGTTAAATCATTAATTATTGTTTATTGATATTTAATTTATCTTAGACTGTATAATAAAAGTAAATATGTACACATAAGATAATTATAAAGGATTATTAGATATCAACGATAATAGAACATCTGTGTACTGATTTAAAGAGTGGGCTTACAAATATTAGGACATGATTTATGTAGACTTTTGTCAATTAATTAAACCAATTACCAGATTTACAGTGATAACAGATTCATAAACGTTCTTAGTCATGATTTTACAACACTTGAAATTGATGGAAACAAATAATTTAATTCCCACGAAACCTATCACCTATGAGACAACCAACAGGTAAGACATTTTATGAAGTTTGTGTGAGTGGGGGGGGGGGGTCTACCGGTGTGGGGAGGCTGACCCAACTGAACTCATGACTATGTTAAGTCTCCCCTGACCCGTATATCCTTTTATTCATATTTCTATAATATATTATTCCTTTCGCTGTAGCATTACTTTTTATTATTAAAATACGTTTGTGACATGAATCAATCTCCACATATTATGAATTCTGAAGGTTTGCTTTGATCCATTGTGTGATTTACCAAGGCGCCAATGTCCCTGTGTGAAGAAGCGTCCTGCTGTATGATAATCATGAGTTATACAAATTATCAAGTATACGTTTTATTTTTAAAGCCTAATGACTCATATTGGTATTATTCATTATTTGAAACATCTAAGTGTGTATTGTTTACATCGGGTTTATATACCAACATCTATTTAGCCTTATTGGCAAGTGAAATTGTCTAGTAATCTTTTCCACCAATCAGCTCCATCGTTAAAAGACTACTACGGATTCATTCATAAGTTTACTCTAGTATTGCGACGATGCCACATGTACTATAGGTAAACGTCATCACAAGAGATAGGTAAACAAATTCTTTGAGGCAACTGACCATCAGTTATTACCCTCTGCTAGTTGTATCTATGTTCACGTTTCTCATGATAATATTTTTACCATTTATCTGCTCACAAAGTTCATCCTCTCACTCAGTTACTCACGTTTGTCCTGTCATTACTTCTTGGACATCAAAAGAGTAAAGAGGTTTTATCATTATCTTCATACCCTACCACCACCACTACTTTCCTCCTCCTCCCTCTTCTCCTCCTCCTCCTCCTCCTCCTCCTCCTCTTCCTGTCGACAGCATCCAAGTAATTATAGGAATTTCCTACTACTTACATTCTGCCTTAATTACTGCCATCAACTAACTGCTAATTACCTCTCCTCGCACCTTGAATACATACAGTTGGCGAGAATAAAGACCAAAATGGTACTATAAACATCCACTTAAGTTGTGTTGCCTGACGACGGTCATTAGCCACTTAAAGGGACAATTTTTTTTTTGGGTGAAAGAATGAAAATACAACTGGAAAAAAGACAGAGCCTATTGTTTATAAAGTTAGGTGTGAACATCTGTTTTGCATAATTCCTGTACCGTGTAAACTAAACACACACACACACACAGACACACACACACACACACACACACACACACACACACACACACACACACACACACACACACACACACACACCACTCATTAACACATATTTAAAGCAATGTAAGTGAGATGCAACCTACACTTATATAATTACAGTATATACATCACTTAATATGGAAATAGAGAACAACAAACTCTGGAATATAATATCAACAACACATACTATTACACAAATTATCTTCTCTCTTTTACCGACTGAAGTACGAGATCTTGGCCACCAGATTAAGGGTCATAGATCAGCAAGGGAGCAATAGCCGAGATACGTATATTCCCCCATAAGAAACTAGCTAAAACATTATTCCAAGTAACTATAGAAATATATCCAAGTAACTATAGAAATATATCCAAGTAACTACAAAACTACGTCTTGGTTGTTGATATTACAGTACCCTCAGGTTACTACGAAGCACTTACTGGTTACTACAAAATTACCTGAAGGCTACGGCTAATAACTTCTTAACTTACTCCTAATCATCTTTTTAAATAACTACGGAATATCTAATTATTTGTTACTACGAACCACCCCCTTCATTAAATTACTAACCAACTACCTGAAAGAGCATTACTGACTTGGAATTCGATCAAGTGACTCTCAAGAAAAGACAAGTTGAAAGCGATATAAAAGCAGTTGGTTTCCCTGAGCTTTAAGTCTCCAGTATTCAGGTCTATTTTGATTCTCTGGTTGGTTTCCTTACGTTAGTTGGCCTGGAAACAATTTATCCTCGTGTTGCGTTTTCTTCTTGTTGTTTTTCATCTTTCTCTTCCTTCTTTTGGCTTCCTTTTTCTTCTTTTTCTCTGGATTTTTTTTCTTTTTGCTCCTTGGGTTTTCTTTATTATTATTTATTTATTTTCTTATTGGATCTACATTATTTTCTTTTGTATTTATATTGTTTTATTTTCCTGGGTCTTTCTTGGTAGTTTTACTTATTTTTCTTATATTTTAAATTTTCTTCATTTCTCTCCTCCTATTTTGTCTTATCTAGGAGCCTTAACCTTTTTTTCTTTCTTCTCGTGTTTTTCTTCTTCGCAGCTATCTTTGGTTTGCTTCTTTATTGCTATTTTTTCTTCTCAGGCGTATTAATTCTAGATCTTTCATTCAAGCTGACTAATTCATCTTCATTCTTCTCCTGTTACTTTTATTTCATTCTTCTTATCCTTCCCTCCTCCTATCTTTGTTTTGTTTGTATTTCTTGGATATTCTAACTTTTCTTTATTTCTTTCGCTTTTGAACTTCTCTTATCTCACATTAATTCTTGGTAGTTCCTTCCTTTAATCTCTTTATTCTTGATGCTACTTTTAGTCTATTTTCTTTGTATTTCCTGTTTCATCTCTCTTTCTCTCTACTTCTTGTCATTATTTCATTCTATCTTCTTCCTGATCTTTCTTCTTCTCCCTTTCGTGCCCTTCTTTCATTCTATTTTCTTCTTAATCTTGCTTTTTATCATCTACTTCTTCCTTTCCATTTAGTGTAGATCAAACATCTTTTACCAGTCAACAAAAACTATTGCAATTAAATGGCTGTGTAATTATGTATAGTACAATTAATATAAACCATTAATAAAATATATACACAAGTCTGATTAAAAGAATTATTGGATATACTCTTTTCGTATATTATATGACCTCAATAGAGTAAAGTCGCGATCAAAAGCCCTGTCTCCTCTCCTGCTGCTTCACAAACTCCGAGATCCAGACTCGTGAATCCGAAGCAATAGACACTGATGCATTATTCTGGTCGACGAATAATGCTTCAGACTCACGACTCTGAATCTCGGGGCTCGTGGAACAGTATGGGAGGCGACAGGGCCTTTGACCTTGACTCTACAACCTTAAGATAGATAGGAATGACACTTAGGGTAAATATATCCAGTTTGATTTTATTTTACCCACTTCCTTAATCACTACAAGATATTAAGTAACGTAACGTAATGTAATAAATCTGATGGATTTTTTTTAACTAGCGGTGACTTTATTTTTCTGCTTCTATGACTTGGTTCCCTTATACTTTATCTGGTGCTGTAACTTGGCCCCTTTATACTGTAACTTGGACCCCTTATGCTGTAACTTGGCCCCCTTATACTTGGCCCGTTATACCCGTCTCAGTTTTTTATGAATTTACTTTGTGTTGGTATTGAGGCAATTAATTCTAATTGATAATGATTTTTTAATTACTGCTACTTTTCGTTTTCTTATTATTTTTCTTCTTTTCCATTATTATTATTATTATTATTATTATTATTATTATTATTATTATTATTATTATTATTATTAGCAGCAGCTTTGCATTATCTGATGAAGAGATTATTATCTTTCAATATTGTACTTATTAGTTTTGTATTTTTCCCCAACTATTTCAAGGTCCTTTAAAACAGATTGTGGATTCGATATATGAACTTCCTTTAAGAGTTTGTAACAAGCCATGTAGGCTACCTTAGGAGGCTTATTTTGATTGAATACGTTAAAAGACTCGTATGATGTTTGTGTAGTGTAGTACAATACCATCAGAGCGGCATCACACAAACACATTAAACTGCATTTTGTTTTAAAAAGGCAAGCAACTCCGGCAATAGATCAGGAGATTCCAGCCAGTATTGCTGGTTTCTCTTAACGCCGGTATGTTGGTCTTCACTAATCCGTTATCAGCATCACTCCCGTGTTCAAGGGAGAGCTGCTGATATATAAGATTAATGGTACGGTTATTTGTCGTATTTTTATATCCTTATGAAAATTTTTGATTATTTCACCAAATATAGGGTACAGTCCCCCTAAAAAGTATAATTACGTTTTCTTTCTTTACAATTTGAAATCTGGACGAAATGCTTTGATATAGTGGCCATTCCAGCTCCCCATACCAGTATTTTTAAATATACAAAACTTTTATTTATGAAATATCGGCAGGAATAAAAGTAAAATTTCTGGTCATTTTGAAATTATGGTAGTTCTCTACATGAAAGTATTACAAGATAATTTAAACCACATTGTAGGTAATTGTGTATATCTGTGGTCGACTGTACCAATCGTTCCGAAACTAGTGGATGAACACTGCTCGCAAAACCATGAACCACAACGACCCCGGGGGTTAAGATACCTTTTTGGGAGTCTGTACTATACGTAAAATAATTTGTGAATGCATAATAATTGTGCGCTAGTAATGATTTGACAGCAATATTTACATTTTGTTAGTACAAACTCGTATTCCACCTTCTAGCAAGCCATGGACGTGTCAACGAACACATTATTTCTTGCCATCACTTCATACAGCTCAAAATTACAGCTGTAGATGTCACAGTAATAGGGTCACCGAGATCCCTCTTCAAAGTCTACATTTGTGTAATGCAGAAATTCGTCTAGCCTCCCGTGACCGCTTTGGGCGTAGCTGGCTGGAATTGTAGTCCCAGATTTGCTTCTCAGTTTGAAAAGTGACCAGTTCAGGTAAGGTGCTCGTGTGAAGCTGCCCTTAAAATTTTGGGGGATTAAGTGTATTGCTGAGTGGTCTATGTGAAAACAAAACATAATGGTATGTTGTCGATGGTGTTGACACTGTACACGTAGTGGGCGTGAGCAGCATAATGGACACCCGCTACGATTCTCTCCCTCCACCACTACCACCCGTCTCCCTCCCTCCACCACTACCACCCCTGTCTCCCTCCCTTCACCACTACCACCCCTGTAACCCTCCCTTCACCACTACCACCCCTGTCTCCCTCCCTCCACCACTACCACCCCTGTCTCCTCCTTCCCCTACCTGTCTCCTCCTCCTACCTACCATCTCTTCCTCCCCTACCCACTACCTTTCTCCTCCCTCCACCCTACCACCCTGTCTCCCCTCCCTCCACCACCACCCCTGTCTCCTCCTCCACCACTACCACCCCTCTCCTCCCTCCCCACTACCAACCTCGTCACCTCCCTCCACCACTACCACCCTGTCTCCTCCCTCCACCCTACCCACCTGTCTCCTCCCTCCCACCACTACAACCCCTGTCTCCCTCCTCCCACCACTACTACCCTGTCTCCCTCCTCCCACCTACCCACCCCATCTCCCTCCTCCACCACTACCACCCCTGTCTCCCTCCCTCTACTACCTACCACATCTCCTCCCTCCCCCTACCAGCCTCGTCTCCCCTCCCTCCTACCACCCCTGTCTCCCTCCCTCCACCACTACCACCCCTGTCTCCCTCCCTCCACCACTACCACCCCTGTCTCCCTCCCTCCACCACTACCACCCCTGTCTCCCTCCCTCCACCACTACCACCCCTGTCTCCTTCCCTCCACCAATAATAGATAATTAAGTTTTGTCTATTTTGGTTGAGGAGATTAATGAGATTTCAAATTAATTGTGATTTCATTAATTATGAAAGTAGTTTTTTCATGAAGTAATTATATCTCCAAGAGGAGTCCATGTAGTCTTTCTCTTGATTCTTCTCTTCTACTTGCTGATAAAACACAGTTGAGTACCACTATATGTTTTGGGGTCAATTATAATGAAATAAAAAAAATAATTATAAATGCTAATTCATATTATAATCAAACGTGGTGGGTCAGTGGACAATTGCCTGTCTCGGTTTGGGTGAGAGCGGTCGAGCCTGACGAGAGCGTGGGACCTTTTTATTTATGTTTGTAGGGCGACTCCTTTTTTATCTTGTGTTAGTGTGTATAAAAACATTGATCAACTTATGGCTTTGAAAACTATCAGCGGCAACTGGTGAAACACATCAGGTCCACAATAGTTAATGGAGACATTTTACAGTAGCCGACCACACACACACACACACACACACACACACACACACACACCAATATAGCCAAGCACTGTGTACTATAACAGGTAACAATTTCAATTCAATTCAATTTCAATATTTATTCCTTGATGGAGGAAGCGGGATCCTAGTGCTGTCACTAGGTACCCCTGAACTGGCCTTTTAACCGTTGATTCCTTCTGGGTTAATGAGGCAGGAACATGTAAATTATATAGGGTTTTAGTAGCGAAACACAATTGTCTGTTATCTATTTATTGAGGAACTATCTCATATACAGTTCCACTGTAGCTATGAGTGTTAAGATGAGGACGAAGGCTATATTAAATAGCTCTTCTAAATACGTCCGTTTGGTGTGAGGTGTTGAGTGACAATCCGCTTATTTTTAATTGCTGATCTTAAGAGTCTTAGGGGCCGCGCCTCAAGGAACTTGCCCATCACGTGATGTGACCATGTCACCTCATAGCCAGTGGAAAATTACAGGGGATAATATGATTATATAAACCCAATGTACTGCCCTGATATTCATATAAGAACTAAGGGGCTAATACACCCCTTTACAATAACACCAGAAGCATCTGGCAAGTGTCACAAGTATATATAAATATTATAAAGGGGCTTACTAAGGAAGGAAGGAAGGAAGGATATTCCTTTAACATATCATCAACATTATTTACATAACATCTTGCCAGTATGGGAAGGATCATCGTGTTTCCATCAGGGGGTCGTGGAGTGGTGGTCCAGCAGGCGTCACGGAAGCGTTGTGTTTGGGGTCATCTTAGGAGGTAACAGTCCAGGTGTTCACCACGGTTCTCACTATACGTCAGCGTAAACCATCATTCATTCATCCGTCTGCGCCACACACAAAAAACTATACTTCACGTGAAACAATAAAAATAACAAATTACGTTCACACATTGTTATTAGTAAACAGCCATTTACCTTTATACTTGGTTTACGAAACATAAATACAAGTTCTGAAACATTCACCAGCAGCGCCCCTCGTGGTGGACTGACGGCCTTGTCCCACCGTCATGTTCCCCGAGGCCAGGATCAAACCTTGAGGGTGTTGGTGTTGGTAGTTGTTGTTCGTTGTTGTTGTTCGTTGTTGTTGTTCGTTGTTGTTCGTTGTTGTTGTTCGTTGTTGTTGTTCGTTGTTGTTCGTTGTTGTTGTTCGTTGTTGTTGTTGTTCGTTGTTGTTGTTCGTTGTTGTTGTTCGTTGTTGTTGTTCGTTGTTCGTTGTTGTTCGTTGTTGTTGTTGTTCGTTGTTGTTCGTTGTTGTTGTTGTTTGTTGTTGTTCGTTGTCGCTGAGGTTTGTTGTTGTTCGTTGTCGCTGAGGTTTGTTGTTGTTCGTTGTCGCTGAGGTTTGTTGTTGTTCGTTGTCGCTGAGGTTTTGATGACATTCTGTCTCTCTGGTTTAATACATATCCATATACCTTTATTTATTCAAATATCAGGAGTTTTATTTGGCTAAATAGCTGGCCCTTTAAAAATACACAAAACTATAAAAAAAAATAATAAAAAATAATAAAAAAAATAAATAAAAAAATAAATAAAAAGAAAAAAATTACGAAAATAAAAAAAAAAATAAAAAAAATAAAATAAAAGGTACCGAAAAAAAAGAAAAGGAATCATAAATTAATAATTAATTAAAAAAAGAAAATAATAAAAAAAAATAAAAAAAATAAAATAAAATAAATATATAAATAAAAAAATATAAAGATAAATAAAAAATAAGGTGTGGAATGGTACAGCGGATGGGTCCACGAAACACCGGGAAAAAAAATAAAAATAAAATAAAGAAGTAAAAAAAAATAATTAAATAAAAAAAAATAAAAAAAAATAAAAAAATATAAAAAAAATAAATAAATAAAATAAAAGGTACCGAAAAAAAAAGGAATCATAAATTAATAACTAATTAAAAAAAGAGAAAATAAAAAAATAAAAATAAATAAAAAAAATAAAAAAATTAAAAATAATAAAATAAGGTGTGGAATGGTACCTTCCGTCAGGGACAGCGGAAGGGTCCAAGAAGCACCGGAAAAAAAAAAAAAAAAAAAAGGTAAAAAAAAAAAAAAAAAAAAATAAAAATAAATAAAATAAAAGGTACCGAAAAAAAGAAAAGGAATCAAATTAATAACTAATTAAAAAAAGAGAAAAAATAAATAAATAAATAAATAAATAAAAAAAATTAAAAATAATAAAATAAGGTGTGGAATGGTACCTTCCGTCAGGGACAGCGGAAGGGTCCAAGAAGCACCAGAAAAAAAAATAAAATAAAAGGTACCGAAAAAAAGAAAAGGAATCATAAATTAATAACTAACTAAAACAAGAGAAAATAATAAAAATGAAAAATAAAATAAAATAAATAAATAAATAGAAAAATATAAAACTAAATAAAAAATATGGTGTGGAATGGTACCTTCCGTCAGGGACAGCGGAAGGGTCCACGAAGCACCGGAAAAAAATAGAAAATAAAAAAAAATAAAAAAATAAAACGATAAAAAAGGACAAAACAATAAACCATAAAACAACTAATAAAAAAAAATTTTTCAGACCAACAACTATGACACCATCACCCATGTATACCCTGAGGTCAGACCAACAACTATGGCACCATCACCCATGTATACCCTGAGGTCAGACCAACAACTATGGCACCATCACCCATGTATACCCTGAGGTCAGACCAACAACTATGACACCATCATCTATATACCCTGAGGTCAGACCACAACAACCATGGCACCATCACCCATGTATACCGCCGTGAGGTCAGACTTAACAACTATGGCACCATCACCCATGTATACCGAGGTGTCAGACCAACAACTATGGCAATTCATCACCCATAGGGGATACCCTGAGGTCAGACCAACAACTATGACACCATCACCCATAAGTATATTCTGAGGTCAGACCAACAACCATGGCACCATCACCCATGTATACCCCTGAGGTCAGACCAACAACTATGGCACCATCACCCATGTATACCCTGAGGTCAGACCAACAACTATGGCACCATCACCCATGTATACCCTGATGTCAGACCAACAACTATGACACCATCACCCATGTATACCCTGAGGTCAGACCAACAACTATGGCACCATCACCCATGTATACCCTGAGGTCAGACCAACAACTATGGCACCATCACCCATGTATACCCTGAGGTCAGACCAACAACTATGACACCATCACCCATGTATACCCTGAGGTCAGACCAACAACTATGACACCATCACCCATGTATACCCTGAGGTCAGACCAACAACTATGACACCATCACCCATGTATACCCTGAGGTCAGACCAACAACTATGACACCATCACCCATGTATACCCTGAGGTCAGACCAACAACTATGACACCATCACCCATGTATACCCTGAGGTCAGACCAACAACTATGGCACCATCACCCATGTATACCCTGAGGTCAGACCAACAACTATGACACCATCACCCATGTGACACTCCTGAGGTCAGACCAACAACTATGACACCATCACCATGTATACCCTGAGGTCAGACCAACAACTATGGCACCATCACCCATGTATACCCCTGAGGTCAGACCCGTCAACAACTATGACACCATCACCATGTATACCCTGGAGGTCAGACCAACAACTATGACACCATCACCTATGTATACCCTGAGGTCAGACCAACAACTATGAGACACCATCACCCATGTATAAATTCTGGAGGTCAGACTAAACAACTATGACACCATCACCCATGTATACCCTGAGGTCAGACTGAACAACTATTATGACACCATCACCCATGTATAATTCTGGAGGTCAGGACCAACAACTATGACACCTGTCACCCATGTGATACCCTGAGGTCAGACTTGGAATCATGGACACCATCACCCATGTATACCCCTGAGGTCAGATCAACTATGACACCATCACCCATGAGAATTCTGGAGGTCAGACCAACAACTATGGCACCATCACCCATGTATACCCTGAGGTCAGACCAACAACTATGACACCATCACCCATGTATACCCTGAGGTCAGACCAACAACTATGACACCATCACCCATGTATACCCTGAGGTCAGACCAACAACAATGACACCATCACCCATGTATACCCTGTGGTCAGACCAATAACTATGGCACCATCACCCATGTATACCCTGTGGTCAGACCAATAACTATGGCACACACACCAAATTATGGAAGAGTCTGTGTCATCAGGCAATTGACACTGAAGACCTGGCGAGTGCACTACGGGACGTGGTACCACCCAATGTGACTGGTGGCGAAGACGTCGGCGCAGCTATGGATATGGAAACATGTGGGACGAGGCTAAACCCGATGGAAATATTGGATGAAAAAGATTGTAAATTAATTTGGAAATAGATTAATATACAAATAAACATTGAATTATCTATTGTGGAACAACCGGATGATGAACAATTTAAAGAACATATGGTATCCGATGATGTGGTGTTATAACAAACTGGTTGTTTTGTTTAAGTCTGGAAAGAGAATGATGTGTAATAACTGTAGAGGAATTAGCATAATGGTTACTCTAGCGAAATTATATGATTCGTTGATATTGAACAGACTTCAATTATGGTGTAATATTGATAAATGTCAAGCCGGTGCACAAAAAGTAGAGTAAGTATTGAGCAGATTATTGCTTTAAGGTTATTATGTGATTATGCTGTTTATAAAAAAAGTTGTTATATGTGTTATTTATAGATTTTAGTAAAGCTTATGAGAGAGTCCCTCGTAGGAAGCTGATAGACCACCTTAAGAGTTTAGGATGTGGAAAGTAATGTTAAAAGCGTTAGAGTCCATGTACACTTGTACAAAAAATGCATTAAAAGCAGCAATAGTTGATGCGTCTAACGGGGTCCGCCAGGGAGATCCGACGAGCTGTTAATTGTTTATTTTATATATTGATCATATGATAAAAAAATGATGAAGAGAGCAATTTGCTACAGACGGTTTCTAGGGTAACTTACATGGTTTACTGTTAGTGGATGATGCTGTAATACCAGCAACAAATAGGGAGATGTGTAAAAAGAAACTCGGCATTGTATTCCAATATTGTAAAGACTCTGGAATGGTGATAAATGAAAAGAAATTTTTTTGTGGTTAACGGCCAAGAAAGAGATAAACTTTGTCTGACGATAGAGGGAATTGAGGTGAGCTATACCAGGGAAGGAGGAGGTGTGTTATGGTGTGCGAGGGAGGGAGGAGGTGTGTTATGGTGTGCGAGGGAAGGAGGAGGTGTGTTATGGTGTACGAGGGAAGGATTGATTATGATTTTGCAGCTTACAGTGGCTACTTTATTGTGCGCCCAACACTCACCCTGTGAGCGGTAGCGCAAAAGGTTTGCAGAGTAGAGTTTACAACGGGTCATAATAATTATCCCCCGTTGTCAGGATATTATGGCACTGAATGTTACACCGTATTTCAATTACATTATTTGTTTAGTTCTATACATAAAGGGTAACTTATTCACAAAAGCGCGAGTACAGGTGTGTGAGGCAGTATGTCTGGCCACACACTTTGTTATTCACATTTGCGTGAGAAGTATTCAAGCACATTGTGTATTTGGTTCTGTACATGAGAACTGATAAAGTTACTAAGTGCAAAAGAGTGGATACAATCTTAATATGTCGGCTATCTTGCCATTACAGATGAAGTGTTGTGCCATTTCATACAGTGTGCTTGGACCAGTCCCTAAAAGGTTCTATCTTCACACAGTCGAGGACGTAGTGTTCAAGCGTGTGGCTATATGTCTGGCCACACACTTTACATTTAGTCTTGTTTACATCTGCTTGAGGAACATACTGCCAGAGGTACTTATATCCTAACCTTAATCTAGCGGTTACAACATCTTGTAATCTAGTGATCTTGTTACTTGCTCCATATACATGTTTCACTTGATACATCTCATCATGGTAACTTATAGATCGACTAGTGCCTGTTTGTACTAGTCTACTTGCGTCAAACTCATCAATAAGTTCTTTCCTAATTACAGTTTTATGGGTTCTTTTTGACAGATCCAAATTGTATTCAAGGGTGTCTTTGTTAGACGCGAGTTTGGCGAGGGCATCAACTCTGTCATGTTTTATGAGGCCTATGTGAGAGGGGATCCACAAGAGTGTGACCCTGACACCCTGGTCAACATATTTGTGTCTGGCTTCAGAGACAAGCGCGTGACAACTTGAGTCGAGGGTGCCAAGGGCAAGTAGTGAGAATAGAGAGTCAGTGATGATGAGACTGTCAGTAACAGTGGTTTCAATGAATTTAATAGCTGTGAGTATGGCAACTAATTCAGTTTGTAGAGTGGATGCCCAGTTGTTAATTAACTCCTTTCTCAATTATATTACCGTTAGGTTGAGTCACAACAATAGCACTTCCAGCCCTCCCACAGGAGGTGTTAAGAGATCCATCAGTGTAGATGGTCTGTGTGATATTATCATCAGTCTGTAGAGTGTGTGTGTGTTCAAGAGCTCTCACTTTGGCAGTGTGTTGGAGATAAATACTTTGTATAATTAATTTTTTAGGCGGATATGTCGGTATTGTGATATCGAAGGGAACTGTCCGCTAGGGTGGCAGGAAGCGCTGTTGTGTCTCAACTTTGTACAGGTGGTCTAGTCCAAACATCTTCATATGCGTAGCTGTAGTTTGGATCCATTTAGAATCGCTAGTCCCATAGTTCATACATTCTAGCAATTTTAAGGAAACAATGTTACGCAGAAGCCTCAGGGCTATTATGAGGTTGACTTCAATTATTCTATCTTTAACACTGGGTATACCTAGTTCTTTCCTCATATTAAGTACTTTAGTGCTCATGGGACATCCTAGGATAATTCTGAGGGCTTTATTTTGCATTTTCTCGAACTTGTCAACGCCTTTCCCGTCACGAAGGACCAGGGCTGGTGCGTGGTAATCTATCAGAGATCTTAGTTCACAGACATGTTACCCCGTGTGGCTAACATGTTTTGCACTGTTACCATTGTATATACTTCCTGGTTCTGCCTCAAGAGCGCTGCATCTGCACGCCACATCTCCTAAAAATAAGTTTTAGTATGAATGGCCTTCTGAAAATTAGGTCAAACGTTGAATTGTCTGCACGGAGCATAAACTCGGCTAACATTCTCGCCAAATGATGATGTACCGACCAAACGTCATGCCTGGAAACAGGTTTGGGTGTGGTGGAATGTCTTTGGTGATGGAAGGTTAAACGTTCAAAACAGCACAAAGTAATGCCTCCACAGATGACACTCCCGTCCTGGTAAATATTAGTACGGAAGGTTCGTGTATAGTATCCTGCAAGTTGTGTTACGGCCACGGTTCCATACAAAATATATATATCAACTTAGTTTCGTACCACAGTTTTCTGAAATGATATACAAGACTTTTTCCCCAGTATTAAAATACTTCTTAGAACGAGTAATAAGGTTCTTCTAGGTTATATTATTGAGAAAAATCTACTTACATTACACATTCTCACATATTCTTCTTTAATATGTTTTTCTTAATATAAAAAGAAGCTCCTCTCCCTTATAGTGTAATAATAAACGCGCATAGTTTTCAAGTTTCACGATGTGTACGTAGGTGGTCATCACTGCCAGTGTTCTTGTTGGTTCACTTCCTACTTGGCGGCTCAACGTTCTTACGCATATGAAAACACAACGCTTCTAGTGCCTAGTTACAACTTGGGGAAGTGAAGGCGATCGAGTGCGGTACCGGCCATGCTGCCTCCTTGTGTACCGAAGGCTTAGTATACAGTGTGCTGCATCCACACTGTCCCTTACGGGCAGTCTTATCTATGGGTCCCACTTTCACTCTTTTGTTTTTCATTATGTTTCTTTATCACTTATACTTATATTGTCAACATTCACTGAACTCGAAATCTGAAAACGCAGTGAGAGTTAGACGATGTTAGAATTACCCAAATTCTTAAACTACGAACGATACCATTGGTTTTTTTTCTCACGTAATATATAGCTTTTGAACACTAAAACAAGATGGTATAAGGTGTGACTTCAAGATTTTGGAGAATAAAATACTTTTATAAGGGTCAGCTCAAAATAGCACTAATGAGATTAAAATCATGTTATTCATTAATAATATTCAAAGTCAAAGTTCATATTGAAAATGGATTATCATTTGGGGGTCTCTCCGTGCTAAATAATATTGTCTAACGTTTGCCATATGGAACATGAAAGTATTAATAAGCAACACTACTTTAGTGGAGAAAGTTTCCTGAAGGTGTTTGGGTTTTGTTAGCATGACACTCTCACACACGCTTGTTTAGGGTACTATCCATAATAGCCAGTCTTGTGAGTGTTCCTAGTAGTGACAGGTTACATAGAGGTGGTGGCCGATAGTACGTACGCTTGGGAAAAAAAAACTATCTTTACAATCCTTGCAATAAACAAAATAACACCACGAACGAAGGTTTT
>NW_024726485.1:0-17196 GCF_018991925.1 Homarus americanus
TGTGTGTGTGTGTGTGTGTGTGTGACAGCACCTTTGATTTATACAAATATTCACCCAAATGAATAACACCAAGTAATTCACCATGTTATTCACGACTCTTAGATCACTTGGCTTGCGTCTCTCAAAAGGTCGAGCCAGGGTCAGCTGATTCAGTAAACACCGCTCACATTAATAGGGACCTGCCACACTTTGCCATAAACAGATAAATTGTACAGGGAATTTTCCCCCCACACACTCATCATTGTCACTTTATGTAACTTGCTGACAAAACCCATGACCCTTCAGGCCTTTTACGCCCTTAATGCATGAGTCATAAAGGCAAGCATGAACTCCGCATGCTTTCCAGTTGGGCACTGTAAACGCTTCTGCGCTTCACCTTGCACAGGATGTAAGGGGGTGCCCAATAAACTAGCCCCCTCGTGGGCAATCTGTAATCACTACCACTGTCTCGCGGCCCAGAGTAGTAGTTGGACATATCACTAGACAGGGAAATTCACACTTAACACAAGTGTTATCTCAAGGTCATATTCACAACACTTCCCTGGACAGAATTCATAAATTATTTTCTCATATTACATCTGTGTGTATACCTGCTACTAGATAAACAGAAAATGCCAAGAACTGTTTACATCAAGCGCTGCCACTTAAGAGTTCCAAGAACTAAATTAAAACAATTAGTGTGTGTGTGTGCATGGTGTGAGTGTGCATGGTGTGTGTGTGTGTGAGTGTGCATGGTGTGTGTGTGTGCATTGTGTGTGTGTGTGTGTGTGTATATGGTGTGTGTTTGTTTGTTTGTATGGTGTGTGCATGGTGTGTGTGTGTGTGTGTGTGTATGTGTGTATGGTGTGTGTATGTGTATGGTGTGTGTATGTATGGTGTGTGTGTGTGTGTGTGTGTGTGTATGTGTGTGTATGGTTTGTGCATGTACGGTGTGTGTATGGGTGTGTGTGATTGTGCATGGTGAGTGTGTGACTGTGTATGGGGTGAGTGTGTGTGTGTGTGTGTGTTTCCATTGCCATGAGGATATCATACAATTCTTAAAGCACTGGTCACATGGGCGCATTTTTTTTTAGCAATTTCTTGCCGGAAAGTTATTTAGAGCAATTTTCGAGAAATTCGAGCAAGTTTTTGAAGCATTTTTATTGACAATCGTGATAGTCAATTTCTTGACTATTTCGAGCAAGATTATCGGTTCAAAACCCGGTTAATACCATATTTAATGACACGAAGCTTATTTATCGAGTATTTACCTTGGCTATATATAACATAGATCAATAACATTATGTATAAAATGCACAAACAGTTTTTTACGACACACTGAGTTTATTATTTGGGTGGTGTTTTGGCGTGTTTGTTTACAAAACACAAGCCCATACAGCCGGTCATTCTCCACACACTAACAACCCTCCCTACTGTAACTACGATAGTTGAACCAGTCTATATTTAACACTCGTTCCTCCTCCTCGCCAGCCACTTACGATTCCCCAATAGTTTTTCTTCGCTTTCTCTCATTTCTTTTTAATAATAACAATAATACCAAGGATAGCTGCTGCGTCGTCTGCATTGTTGTTGTGATGTTCGTCTCCCTTCTACTCGCACAGCGGCGTTAACTTTTTTTCTTGCTGTAGTAACTGAACCAAGAGCCACTCGTGTGACCACATTTGGAAGAAATTACTCGTAATTTCTTGCTCCAAATTAATTGCTCATCAAAGGGATCGTGTGACCGTAACTTAAGTCACCCTTTAAGAAAAACTGTAAATACTGATTCACAAAACTTAAGGATAATTTCTGACTTGGAACCATCGGTGTAATGCAGAAAACAGTTATTGTATTCTAAAACCTACCCAAGAAATCTTTTACCCACTTACGATATAATTCTTTTCTATTCCATCAATAAATGTTATTTTACTTTTTTATACGTATTTTTATTTTAGTAATTTATAAACTATTTTCTTTATATACTTCATTACCTTTTAGTGTAATGAAGAGAATGAATTACAGAAGGTTTTTATAATTATATTACGAACAATATTTTTCCTCGCAATAAATAAACAATGACGATGATCTTGTTTACAATATGGAGCTTGATGTCTTACTCCATGTTCGTTTATTACATTTTCTGCCATACCCGACTGTTCTTTTCTTTCTTGTGGTGAAGATTTTTGACAATTGATATATATATAAAGTTGAGTTAAGAATAATGACTCTGATATTATAGCCATTAGGTCCTGAATAATAAGTGGTGTCTAAGTGAACAAATGTATGATGTCTTCAATTACCAGCGTAGTGGGGGGTAACAGTGGGGGTAGAAGCGAAGGGTAGGAGTGAAGGGTGGGAGTAAGGCGTGGGAGTAAGGGGTGGGAGTAAGGGGTGGGAGTAAGGGGTGGGAGTAAGGCGTGGGAGTAAGGGTGGGAGTAAGGGGTGGGAGTAAGGGGTAGGAGTAAGGGGTGGGAGTAAGGGGTGGGAGTAAGGGATGGGAGTAATGGGTGGGAGTAAGGGGTGTGGGAGTAAAGGGGTGGGAGTAAGGGGTGGGAGTGAGATTGGGAGTACAGGCGTGGGAGTGGTGATGGGAGTAAGGGGTGCAGGAGTAGGGGTGGGAGTGGGGTGGGAGTGAGGGAATTGGGAGTAAGGGTGGGGAGTAAAGGGTTTGGGGAGTGGGGTGGGGTAAGGGGTGCAGGGAGTGAGGGTTGGGGATGGGGGGTTGAGTAAGTGGTGGGGAGTGGGGTTGGAGTGGGCATGGGATGGGGTGGGGATGGGGATGGGGTTAGAGTTGACATGGAGTGGGGTGGGAGTGGGGGTGGGATGGGGGTGGGAGTAGGGTGGGGAGTGGGGGTGGGAGTAAGGTGGGGTCAAGGCGTGGGATGGAAGGTGGGATGAGAGTTGGGGAGTGGGGAGGTCTGGAATGGGGAGTTGGGGAGTGGAGTTGGGGTGGGGTTGGGAGTGAGAGTTGGGAGGGCGTGGAAGTGAAGTTGGGATTAGAGGTGGGATTAAGGTTGGAGATGGGGTGGGAGTGAGGAGTTACTGAGATCAAGGGAACAGTGGGGTGGCAGTGGGGGTAGGAGTAAGGGGTGGGAGCAAGGGGTACGAGTAAGAGGGTGGAAGCAAGGGGTGGAAGCAAGGGGTGGGAGTAAGGGGTATGAGTAAGTGGTAGGAGTAAGTGGTAGGAGTAAGGGGTAGAAGTAAGGGGTAGAAGTAAGGGGTAGGAGTAAGGGGTAGAAGTAAGGGGTAGAAGGAAGGGGTGGGAGCAAGGGGTGGGAATAAGGGGTGGGAATAAGGGGTGGGATTAAGGGGTGGGAGTAAGGGGTAGGCGTGACGAGTAAGAATGTGGGACAAGAGGGAGGGGTAGCAGTGGGGGTAGGGTTAGGTTACAAACTTCTATTTACTTCATCATCTGTATCCTGCTGGTGATGTTCTCTCTTTAAACAATTTGTAAAATAAATAAATAAATGGTCAGGTGTAAATGGTAAGAATTTAACAGAGTAATACTGAGGTATTACAAGAAAGAACTAAAAACTATCCACTGTGTGTATCAACATTTTATAAAAGTATTTGTGAAGCTGTAAAATACTTAGATATAAACTTTTAATTCAACTCTGTAATAAAAATAATTGCAATAATGAATCTAAACAAGAAATGAACTGGGTGAAAAAAATCTACAAAATACTAAAAATATAAAAAAGAAGAATTACAGTAAAACCTGAATCATTATAATAAACATTATTAAACTTTTCGTTGTTATGACCTAAAACAAACAAGGAAGACTCGTCTAGATTTTCGCTCTGTGAATTAACTCCTTGGATCGCTTTTGGGCAAGAGGGGAGTTACTCCGACTTATTCCGTGAAAATATTCCCAACTGTCCATAGAATCCGTTACAGTTTCCTTTATAGTAAGTGACTCACAAATGATTAATATTCCCATTCACCAATACTTTATTATATCAGAGAAAAGTGCAGAGATAAGCTGGCCAATGAGCGATGGTCAAAGATAATACAGATTTAATACTGGATTGATAAGTACAGCTATAGTGATTTGTTTCATGTTGCAGTAATAATAAACTTTATCAAATGTTATAACTACCAAAGTGTTATTTTCGTGATCGATACCCTGCTGCCAGGATTATAACATCGTTTAAAAGTTCAGTAAAAATATCATGCAGATTAAAACCTAACCTAGTGTATCGTAACCTAACTTAGCCTTTCCTAAGCTAACTTAGACTATCCTAAACTAGCCTAACCTATCCTAATCACACCAAAACTAACCTATCCTAAATTTATATATCATCAACAGATTTATAGATATGTTGGAGAAATAATTATCAAAAGTTTGTTGTCTCTGCAAATGTATTTTTAAAAAAAGAAAATGAAATTAAAACTTTCTAGAGAACTCAATTGTGTCATGAGCGTTGCGGCTTGGTTAGGTTAGGTAACATTAGGTTAGGTTAGATAAGGTAAGGTAAGATTAGGTAAGGTGAGGTAGTGTTAGGGTTAAATACATTTTACTAATTTTGCATCAAAATAATCACGACTGAAGGTGTCGGATAAAAAACCTCTGAATATAATTCTTTTTCTGAGAAAAAAATTTCTTTACCACTTATTTTTTGCCCCACTTTTTTTATTAAGTTTGATGAACTTAGATTAGGTTAGGTATTATTTAACTCTGAGTCATGGGTACTTATTGGATACTTGGCAGAATAACTTGTTATAACTTGGTCCTAACAAAGGCGGAGTCTAAGCAAAAATGTTCACTTGACCTCATATTTGGATTTCATTACTGAAGGATATTTACAGCTATACCACATTATTAAGGTCTATCTGCAAGTTTATTCAGTCATAAAAAAAAATATACCCTAAATGTGGACAATAAAAATCTTCTATTTTGGTACAAATTACTTGAAAAGTTGTAAGAAGACAAAAGCTGCATCTCTTCCATAAAGCAAGAAATAGAACAGCCAAGCCTCTTCTTGTCGTAAAAAAAAACTAATATTGTATTTTAGTATGTTGATGTACAAAACATTTTCTTCATTATTCTATGATAAAACAAGTCTAACAAGCATTATTAAAACATATATTATTAATTTTTTTCATGCAATCCGGAAATAGCGACTACTATATCCAGGTTGATCGTGTTGAGGTCCTGTAAGTTACAGGCTAGATTACGAGCTCACTTACGGAGTTCGATGCCAAATATTTGTTTTGAGAATCCCGATCGGAGACTGTAAGTCCAGTTACTTGGTAAACAAGTAGATACAGTGAAATAAACTGCTGTACCTAAATATTATGTAACTCAAAATATATTCCCAAAACAGCACGTTTACAGATGAAAATAATAAAAGCATAAATAATACAAACAAAATCAATTGATATGTTTTTTATTACAGTATTTTTAAATATCAGAAGCGTAGGTTCAGCGCTTCTTTTGTGTCTTTTTCCCGGTGAAAATGTAGTCTCCCCATGGCAGGTACTGGTCCTTTTGTACACGGCAGAAAGTGGTAGTTTCCTTCTTCTTCTTGTTGTTTTGGGTCTTGTTGTTTTGGGTCTTAGTGTGTTTTGTGGTCTGCAGTTTGTTAGATCGGGGGCCCTTCTCCTTCACCTGGCAAGGCTTCACCTCCACCTTAGTCACCTTCGATACAGTGCGTCGGAACACCATTGTGATGTACTGACACTAACAGCTCTCTCACTGAGGTCAAATCAAAATTTGACCATACAGAAAGAATTACGGTTTAATAAGGTTGGAATTTAAAGAAATTGACAACAAAATGAAGCTCTGTTTATCACTATAGTAAAGAGGGATGGTGTTTGTAAAGATGATGGATGGTGTTATAATATGTAGTGATGATGGATTATGTTATATGTAGTGATGAAGGATGGCGTTATATTGTAGTAATGATGGATGGTGTTATATGTAGTGATGATAAGAGGGTAATATATGTAGTGATGATGGATGGTGTTATATATATATTGATGATGCATGATGTTATATGTAGTGATGATGGTTGGTGTTATATGTAGTGATGCTGGATGGTGTTATATGTAGTGATGATGGATAGAGTTATATGTAGTGATGATGGATGATGTTATATGTAGTGATGATGGGTGGTGTTATATGTAGTGATGTTGGATGGTGTTATATGTAGTGATGATGGATGATATTATATGGAGTGATGATAGGTTGGTTTTATATGTAGTGATGATGGATGGTGTTATATGTAGTGATGAAGCATGATGTTATATGTAGTGATGATGGGTGGTGTTATATGTAGTGATGCTGGATGGTGTCATATGTAGTGATGATGGATGGAGTTATATGTAGTGATGATGGATGATGTTATATGTAGTGATGATGGTTGGTGTTATATGTAGTGATGTCGGATGGTGTTATATGTCGTGATGGATGGTTCTATATGTAGTGATGGTGGATGGTGTTATATGTAGTGATGATGGATCGTGTTATATGTAGTGATGATGGATAGTGTTATATGTAGTGATGATGATGGATGGTGTTATAAGTAGTGATGATGGATGTTATATGTAGTGATGAAGGATGGTGTGAGTGAAGATTGTGAAGTGAGATGTAGTGAAGATTGTGAAGTGAGATGTAGTGAAGATTGTGAAGTCAGATGTGGTGAAGATTGTGAAGTGAGGTGTTGTGAGGATTGTGAAGTGAGATATAGAGAAGATTGTGAAGTGAGATGTAGTGAAGATTGTGAAGTGAGATGTAGTGAAGATTGTGAAGTGAGATGTAGTGAAGATTGTGAAGTGAGATGTAGTGAAGATTGTGAAGGAGATGTAGTGAAGATTAGAAGTGAGATGTAGAAGATTACGAAGTGAGATGGTGAAGATTGTGAAGGAGATGTAAGATTGGTGGAAGTGAGATGTAGTATTGTGAAGTGAGAAGGGTATGCAAGATTGTGAAGTGATGTGGCGTACCAGGAAGTGATGTAGAAGATTGGTGAAATGATGTGCGAAGAGTGTGAAGTGAGATGTGGTGAAGATTGTGAAGTGAGATATGGTGAAGATTGTGAAGTGAGATGTAGTGAAGATGTGAAGTGAGATGTAGTGAAGATTGAGAAGTGAGATGTAGTGAAGGTTGTGAAGTGAGATGTAGTGAAGATTGTGTAGTGAGATGTAGTGAAGATTGTGAAGTGAGATGTATTGAAGATTGTGAAGTGAGATGTAGTGAAGATTGTGAAGTGAGATGTAGTGAAGATTGTGAAGTGAGATGTAGGGAAGATTGTGAAGTGAGATGTAGTGAAGACAGAAGTGAGATGTAGTGAAGATTGTGAAGAGAAAGATTTGTGAAGATTATGAAGGAGATGTAGAAGATTGTGAAGTGAGACAGGTGAAGATTGTAGAAGGAGATGTAGTGAAATTGTGAAGGAGATGTAGTGAGATTGTGAAGGAGATGTAAAGTGAAGATTATGAAGTGAGATGTAGTGAAGATTGTGAAGTGAGATGTAGTGAAGATTGTGAAGTGGGATGTAGTAAAGATTGTGAAATAAGATGTAGTGAAGATTATGAAGTGAGATGTAGTGAAGTTTGTGAAGTGAAATGTAGTGAAGATTGTGAAGTGAGATGTAGTGAAGATTGTGAAGTGAGATGTAGTGAAGATTGTGAAGTGAGATGTAGTGAAAATTGTGAAGTGAGATGTGGTGAAGATTGTGAAGTGAGATATAGTGAAGATTGAGAAGTGAGATGTGGTGAAGATTGTGAAGTGAGATGTAGTGAAGATTGTGAAGTGAGATGTAGTGAGGATTGTGAAGTGAGATGTAGTGAAGATTGTGAAGTGAGATGTAGTGAAGATTGTGAAGTGAGATGTAGTGAAAATTGTGAAGTGAGATGTAGTGAAGATTGAGAAGTGAGATGTGGTGAAGATTGTGAAGTGACATGTAGTGAAGATTGTGAAGTGAGATGTAGTGAAGATTGTAAAGTGAGATGTAGTTTAGATTGTGAAGATGTAGTGAAGATTGTGAAGTGAGATGTAGTGAAGATTGTGAAGTGAGATGTGGTGAAGAGTGTGAAGTGAGATGTAGTGAAGATTGTGAAGTGAGATGTAGTTTAGATTGTGAAGTGAGATGTAGTGAAGATTGTGAAGTAAGATGTGGTAAAGATTGTGAAGTGAGATATAGTGAAGATTGTAGTGATATAGTGAAGATTGTGAAGTGATATGTGGTGAAGATTAGAAGTGAGATGGAGGAAGATTGTGGAAGTGAGAGATGTAGTGAAGATTGTGAAGTGGAGATGTAGTGAAGATTAGGAAGGGAGATGTAGTGAAGACAGAAGTGAGATGTAGTAAAGATTAGAAGTGAGATGTAGTGAAAATTGTGAAGGAGATGGTGAAGATTGTGAAGGAGATGAAAAGATTGTGAAGTGAGATGTAGTGAAAATTGTGAAGGAGATGGAAGAAAATTGTGGCGAGATGTAGTGAAGATTGTGAAGGATATGTGGGTGAAGATTGTGAAGTGAGATGTAGTGAAGATTGTGAAGTGAGATGTAGTGAAGATTGTGAAGTGAGATGTAGTGAAGATTGTGAAGTGAGATGTAAAAATTGTGAAGTGAGATGTGAAAATTGTAAAGTGAGAGGTAGTGAAGATTGTGAAGTGAGATGTAGTGAAGATTGTGAAGGGAGATGTAGTGAAGATTGTGAATTAAGATGTGGTAAAGATTGTGAAGTGAGATGTAGTGAAGATTGTGAAGTAAGATGTGGTAAAGATTGTGAAGTGAGATGTAGTGAAGATTGTGAAGGGAGATGTAGTGAAGATTGTGAAGTAAGATGTGGTAAAGATTGTGAAGTGAGATGTAGTGAAGATTGTGAAGTGAGATGTAGTGAAGATTGTGAAGTGAGATGTAGTGAAGATTGTGAAGTAAGATGTAGTGAAGATTATGAAGTGAGATGTCGTGAAGATTGTGAAGTGAGATGTCGTGAAGATTGTGAAGTGAGATGTAGTGAAGATTGTGAAGTGAGATGTAGTGAAGATTGTGAAGTGAGATGTAGTGAAGATTGTGAAGTGAGATGTGGTGAAGATTGTGAAGTGAGATGTAGTGAAGATTGTGAAGTGAGATGTAGTGAAGATTGTGAAGTGAGATGTAGTGAAGACAGAAGTGAGATGTAGTGAAGATTGTGAAGGAGATGTAGTGAAAATTAGAAGTGAGATGTAGTGAAGATTGTGAAGAGATGTAGTGAAAGATTGTGAAGGAGATGGTGAAGATTGTGAAGTGAGATGGGTGAAGATTGTGAAGTGAGATGTAGTGAAGATTAGAAGTGGAGATGTAGTGAAAATTAGAAGTGAGATGTCGTGAAGATTGTGAAGTGAGATGTAGGTGAAGATTGTGAAGTGAGATGTGGAAGATTGTGAAGTGGAGATGGGTGAAGATTGTGAAGTGAGATGAAGTGAAGTTGCTGTAGAAGTGAGATGTGGAAGATTGGTGAAGGAGATGTAGCAGAAGCAAGATTGTGAAGTGAGATGTAGTGAAGATTGTGAAGTGAGATGTAGTGAAGATTGTGAAGTGAGATGGTGAAGATTGTGAAGTGAGATGTAGTGAAGATTGTGAAGTGAGATGTGGTGAAGATTGTGAAGTGAGATGTAGTGAAGATTGTGAAGTGAGATGTAGTGAAGATTGTGAAGTGAGATGTAGTGAAGATTGTGACGTGAGATGTAGTGAAGATTGTGAAGTAAGATTATAAAGTAAACTGTAGTAATTGAGGTTAAACGAACGAGGGGTTATTCTGTAGTGTATCCGTGTCTTGGTAACGTGGAACCAACATGGCGGTGGTTCTCAATATAGATAAGTTATTTTGCCGGGAATTTCTGTCAAAACAAAATATGAATCAACCATATTTAGCCTAAATTAACCTAGTGGCTTTATTATATATTCTAAGATGTTTAAGTTGGATAGATCAGATCAGGTTAGGTTAAGTCAGGTTGGGTTAGGTTAGATTAGTTTTGTTAATTTTGCCACTTAGAGGCTAGTTTATTGTGCCCCCCATACTCATCCTGTGAGCGGTAGTGCAAAGAGATTACAAAGTGGTGTTAGATGAGGTAGGTGGTTAGGTTAAGTTTCAATAGGTTAGGTTAGATTACGTCAGGTTGGGTTAAGTTAGGTTAGGTAGGTAATAAGTAGATAGGTTACGGTAGGTAGGTGGGAAAGTTAGGTTTGATTAGGTTAGCTTATGTCAGACGGGGAGGTTAGGTTAGATTATGTCAGGTTAGGTTAGATTATGTCAGGTTAGGTAAGTAGGTAGAGGTGGGTAAAAAAGGTTAGGTTAGATTATGTCAGGTTAGGTAAGTAGGTAGAGGTGGGTAAAAAAGGTTAGGTTAGGTCGGCCGGTTTTAGTGTAGGAGCTTAAGTAATCTCGTAAAAATATCATGTTAATTTTTGACACCATGTTAAGGAACTGTGGTGTCATTTTTCTGAACGGTTTATTATAAGTTTTATGCCATTAAAGAAGTTTTATCAAAGAGCGGCGTAATGAACCACAGACGTATTGCCATTAAGTCCTAAGTAACTTAAAACATGACTAATAACCTATGAGCATTATGAATGCTGTGATAATATCTTAAGTGTGTTACAAACATAGCTGCTCATATATGCCATCCTGTCTCTGGTAAAGAAGAGATTGCAGTAAGTAAAATTATAGGCTAAAGACAAATACTGGAAATTAAACATATACATATTACCATTATCTGAAAAGCTTAGAACCACCGTTTTATATTTATTAAAAGTTTGTAGTGTTATACATCATGTGTATACAAGTCACAAGCTATTATTTACGACATTGCTTCAGTCCTCGTCATCAGAGTCTTCTGTGTACAACAGATTCCTTCACTTTGTTTAGGCATTTCTCATCATCTGCTTGACAGTTACACATCTCGGTGCATGTCATGCTATTCTTTCTGATTCTTTCTGTATGAACATGACAATGATCCACATTTCCTGACGCCACATCCACATTTAACAAGTTCTGTGATTGCTTCTGGAGCTGGTGGTTGGTCTGATATTACTAGTATGAAACAGTCATTGTCAATCTTCCAGCCATGCTCTAATTGTGAAAGCATTTCACTGTCTGCATCACAAGACCACAGAAGAGCTTGATACCTTCCTCTCAATATTTGATACTTTAGAGTTGCTGCAGTCGCTGGTAGTTCTCCAGCTTCTGCCTGCATTATCTTGAAGAGATGCCATCTAAGTTTTGACAGTTTAGTGAAAGTCATTCGTGGACAGTAGAGCTTAAATACAAATTCCTCTAGACCAATATACTGTACATGTCTGCTGGAGGGCATTTGGTCTACTCAGCATCTTGAATGCATCTAGGACTTTTGTGTTAGATTTCATCAAAGTGCTCCAACATGCTTTCTTTCCTTTGCCAACAAATTTTCCAATGCAGTCAGATCCTGTGAAGGCATGGAAAACTGTAAGGCTCTCTGCCCAATGTGTCGTCGCTCACCAGTTCCTTGTTTACATTTGTATTTTCTCCAAGTTGAGGCTGCTTTAATATGCCAAACACATCAGTGTCTGGTGATTTGATATGTACAGTGCTGCCCTTCTGTGATGCATATACTGTATGTCCTGCTAAAGTTCTATAACTTGTGATAGCAATTTGATGGTTGAAGTCTTATTAGCTGCTTTCCACGACAGAAGATTAACCTTGGACATCTTTTCCCAGATGCTCAATGGACCAACAATACGTTCCTTGACAAAATTTTCATAATTTTGTCTTCCAACTTCATATGCACATAGATTGTCATATTTGGCATTTTCTGGCATTACAGCTCCAGTTACCAAGTTTAAAAGAGCATCATTTTCCTGGGATTACAGTCACCAATAACATTGTGTAGCTTCTGTACATCAGCATATTGACGGCTGACAATAGCTGTAGAGAGCTCATGGTGTTCTGTTCTTTTGTCATCTTTATGAGTTTGATATTTTATGTAATGAACTTAATTTGAAAACCCAAATGGTAGTATATGATCTTGTATCACCTTAGACAGTCTGTGCGTCATGCCACTCAAGTGATTTTTTTCCTCTCTTACTTTTCTGGACAAATACGACCTTTATCCCATCAGAACAAATATCACCATATATTTTCTTAATCTACAGGTGCCAAGGTTTAAAATGACGGATGGTGTTAAAAATTAACCTGACATTTTTACGTGACCACATATTGTCTTGTTGAGTTTGAGAGAACTTCACGGCTAAATAGCGCCTCTGTATTGATAGCCGGTACATGTCGTAATATCCACCGCTCATAGTTAAATCATAGTAGGTTTGTTTGTGGGTGTAGGGCGTGGATAGTAGGTTTGTTTGTGGGTGTGGGGCATGGATAGTAGGTTTGTTTGTGGGTGTAGGGCGTGGATAGTAGGTTTGTTTGTGGGTGTAGGGCGTGGATAGTAGGTTTGTTTGTGGGTGTGGGGCGTGGATAGTAGGTTTGTTTGTGGGTGTGGGGTGTGGATAGTAGGTTTGTTTGTGGGTGTGGGGCGTGGATAGTAGGCGTGTTTGTGGGTGTAGAGCATGGATAGTAGGTATGTTTGTGGGTGTAGAGCGTGGATAGTAGGCATGTTTGTGGGTGTAGAGCGTGGATAGTAGGTTTGTTTGTGGGTGTAGGGCGTGGATAGTAGGTTTGTTTGTGGGTGTTGGGCGTGGATAGTAGGTTTTTGTTTGTAAGGTGTAGGGAGTGGTGGATAGTAGGTTTGTTTGTAGGTGTAGGGCGTGGATGGTAGGTTTGTTTGTGGGTGTTGGGCGTGGATAGTAGGTATGTTTGTGGGTGTAGGGAGGTGGATGGTAGGTTTGTTTGTAGGTGTCAGGCGTGAATAGTAGGTTTGTTGTTGTTTGTGGGTGTAGGGCATGGATAGTAGGTTTGTTTGTGGGTGTAGGGCGTGGATGATAGGTTTGTTTGTAGGTGTAGGGGCGTGGATAGTAGGTTTGTTTGTGGGTTGTGGGGCGTGGATAGTAGGTTTATTTGTGGGTGTAGGCGTGGATAGTAGGTTTGTTTGTGGGTGTAGGGCGTGGATAGTAGGTTTGTTTGTGGGTGTAGGGCGTGAATAGTAGGTTTGTTTGTGGGTGTAGGGCGTGGATAGTAGGTTTGTTTGTGGGTGTGGGGCATGGATAGTAGGTTTGTTTGTGGGTGTAGGGCGTGGATAGTAGGTTTGTTTGTGGGTGTAGGGCGTGGATAGTAGGTTTGTTTGTGGGTGTAGGGAGTGGATAGTAGGTATGTTTGTGGGTGTAGGGCGTGGATTGTAGGTTTGTTTGTGGGTGTAGGGCGTGGATAGTAGGTATGTTTGTGGGTGTAGGGAGTGGATAGTAGGTATGTTTGTGGGTGTGCGCCGTGGATAGTAGGTTTGTTTGTGGGTGTGGGGCGTGGATAGTAGGTTTGTTTGTGGGTGTGGGGCGTGGATAGTGGGTTTGTTTGCCAGGTGTAGGGCGTGGATAGTAGGTTTGTTTGTGGGTGTGGGGCGTGGATAGTAGGTTTGTTTGTGGGTGTGGGGCGTGGATAGTAGGTTTGTTTGTGGGTGTAGGGCGTGGATAGTAAGTTTGTTTGTGGGTGTAGGGCGTGGATAGTAGGTATGTTTGTGGGTGTAGGGCGTGGATAGTAGGTTTGTTTGTGGGTGTAGGGCGTGGATAGTAGGTATGTTTGTGGGTGTAGGGCGTGGATAGTAGGTATGTTTGTGGGTGTAGGGCGTGGATAGTAGGTTTGTTTGTAGGTGTAGGGCGTGGATAGTAGGTTTGTTTGTGGGTGTAGGGCGTGGATAGTAGGTTTGTTTGTGGGTGTAGGGCGTGAATAGTAGGTTTGTTTGTGGGTGTGGGGCGTGGATAGTAGGTTTGTTTGTGGGTGTGGGGCATGGATAGTAGGTTTGATTGTGGGTGTAGGGCATGGATAGTAGGTTTGTTTGTGGGTGTAGGGCGTGGATAGTAAATTTGTTTGTGGGCGTAGGGCGTGGATAGTAGGTATGTTTGTGGGTGTAGGGAGTGGATAGTAGGTTTGTTTGTGGGTGTTTGGGAGTAGATAGTAGGTATGTTTGTGGGTGTAGATACATACATTGTTAAGAGGAATAAATCAAAATGGGAAGAAGATTAAGATAAATATACTGATGATTAATGGTACAGGTGAGTTAATAAAATTGATATAAATAGATAAATACAGTAGATAGATGATATAAATAGATAAATACAGTAGATAGATAGATAGATAGATAGATAGATACAGTAGATAGATAGATAGATAGATGTATGATTTTGTATACCGTAAGAGTAACTAAATATTCCTGTACCTGTATTTTCTTTCAGTTACAAAATACACAGGATTATAAATATGAGTATGCACATTGCACATCAGGTGTTACAGTCAGTGGTAATATTTTGTAATACTCTTAAGTGATGAGGTAACAGAGGAAATAGACGGATACTAACGGAGAGTTTTGTAGAATTAGACAGACATTCAGACAGTAAAACTTCTTCCGACAATACAAATTTTGACGGTGGAATTTATACACGAGAGTGTATGGATAATTATGATGAGCTGAATTATGACATCTACGTCTGATAATCCGTTGTTTAGAATGGATTATTATTATTTTTGTTGAGTTATTTAACAGTTTGAGAAAAGGTTTATTATGGTACTATGTCCTATTATCACACAAGGTCATAATTGAAGTAAAATAACCAATTATACTGTATTATTTTAGACAATATTCCCTGGACATGCTGGATAATATACCATCTACTTAAGGACGTGATGTAGGTAAGGTAGATTGATATTTTAACATTAATTTACTCAGTTTTTTCTTAGTATCGGAGTTTTTTTTTTTAGTTTTTTATTCTGACAATTTATAATGCAAGCAGCGTTCACATGTTGTCAACCGCCCTCAAGTGTACAAGGAGTTTGGACTGTAACTGTACCGTCAATAAGTGGCTGTAACTGCACCGTCAATAAGTGGCTGTAACTGTACCGTCAATAAGTGGCTGTAACTGCACCGTCAATAAGTGGCTGTAACTGTACCGTCAATAAGTGGCTGTAACTGCACCGTCAATAAGTGGCTGTAACTGTACCGTCAATAAGTGGCTCTGTATTCTGAACACGGGGGATCTCTACAGTGTAACCTACGAGCATAACTGTGGTGAAAGAACTGCTTCCCCGCATTATGTTGAGGAAGATTCGTATACAAACTTTTTGCCGTGACTTTGTAATAAAAAAAATCTTAGGGAAAATATATTGAATTTATTTTTAATGTTTATTTATTTATTGTTGTCGTTGGTGTTTTTTTTTTTTACCGGGATGTGTTATATTCATGAAAAATGAATGATAAAGGACACGTTGGATGGAAGCAATGTTATAAATGATGTTGTTTGTGTTGCTGTGTTATTTATTTATTGTGTTTCTTTATTCTTTTCTGTTTATTTTGTTTTATTTAGTTTTATTGTAGTAATTGTTATTCTTTTTTTTATTCTTACTTATTTTCATTTTACTGTTTATTTGTTTTCTTATTTTCATTTTATTGTTCAATAATTTTCCATTCATTCTTATTTATTTATCGCGTTGGTGTATTTCATTTATTTGCTATTCTCTTAGGTATTTCACATTTGCATTAATTAATCTTCAAATCATTGGTTGCTATTTTTATCATACTAGTTTAATGTTCACCTCAGCAGTCAACTGGCTTATGTCTAAACAATGTCTACCACTGTTTTAGCCAGACTTAGTTATGAGACTTGTAATTCAACCAAGATTAAGTTTTATAGAGTTTGTATTTAAGGATTATTCTCCTATACTTCTCTTAGATTTTGAATATATTTTTGTTTCATTATTTCAGTGTATTGTAATGTGTAGTTAGTTACACTATAGATATATAATAATTGCTTTAAGTTTGGTTGGGAGTGTGGAAGGTGTTGTGGTGTGTGATGTACAGGTGTGTACAGGTGGTGGTTACACCTGACTTCGAGGCAGGTGTGTATAGGTGCCAGATACACCTATGGTTACAACACAGGTGTATCCGGCAGCAGTAGTAACAAAGGGGCTATATGGGATCCGGCGGCCATGTCGTGACACCGGCCGGCAGAATCCCCCGGTGAAAAAGGGAAACAAGATGGCCGTCCCCCATTCAATATGTAAACAACTCGACCTAAAATGTTGTTTATTGGACATTTTTCTCATTAGGGAGTCGAACCCTTGTTTTGAGTTGGTGTTCAACTACCGTGGCTGACGGCCATCACCTGTGATTCAACTGGTAGAATTAAGTGTAATAATAATAATAATAATAATAATAATAATAATAATAATAATAATAATAATAATAATTAACGGTTTATTGAAAGAGCTTGGCAGCCAGAAGGCTGAAAACATACAGTTACATATTTGGGGAATGGGTTTCGAATTACAAATAATATACAAGTAACATAAGTGATACAAATAAGATATATAATAACTAGATGGGGAAAAGCTCAAACTACAGTGCATTTCAACATAGTGATAAGAAGTATATTGAATGAGTGAATACACTTAAATTTATTATGTTATTGGATAATTTTTACAATGGTTGGAATTGGCCATGTCTTTATGAAGACTGGAAGTTCGGGTAACGCATGGGCTGGATGCAATGTGGAAAAACAGCAATAGACATCTGAGGAGAGAAGCCAAAATGAGGATATGGAAGCCTTTCACCAAATTTGCAGATGTGGTCGTGGTGATGGTCAGTGAGAGTCGAAAGGGTCAGTGTGTTGAGCGCTTCTTGATATGTGGAGTAGGAAGGGGAGAGAATAATCTTGCATTCCCTCTTTTGCACTTTTACTAGGTGGGCATCTTATCAAATGAACCCCTGTCCTAATGGGCCCTAGTCCTAATGGGCCCCAGTCCTATTGGGTCCCAGTTTTAATGGGCCCCAATTCTAATTGGTCACATATCCAATGGTTCTCAGTCCTAATGAGCCTCAGTCCAAAGATACCACAGGCCTAATGGTTCCAGTCTTAATAGACCTCAGTCTTAATGAGTCCCAATCCTGACGGCTCTCAATACTAATGGGCCTCAGTCCTAATAGTTTAAGGTTGGGACCCATTAAGGCTGGCTTCTATTTACCTTACAAGCACTGTGTTCTACCGTGTCATCCTGTGTGTGTGTGATTTCCCGTGTCAGGTGGTATAAGACGCAGGTGAGTGGCTGCCAGGTAGGGTGGGTGAGGGTGGGCACCTTGATGCAGGGGAAGGTGAGTT